>NW_025893204.1:17060-150330 GCF_002878395.1 Capsicum annuum
TAAAATGCCTTCTAGAGAAGCTAATGAGATAAGTAATGAAAACCATCCAGCCTATCCGCCCGCTCATGTAGATCCCCCGAATTAGCATGTCTTCTACTCTAAATTTAAAGCTACTTTCACCACCTTAGCTTATTCAGTTGTTGATCAGAACAATCAGCTAGCTATTATCCCATCAAGGCTTATGGCTCATGCTCCACAGAGTAAGGAGGAGAGGCGTACGAGAAAGGGGAGAAATAATAAAAGGGAAAGAACATCTAGGCCAAAGAGTGGTTGACCCAATCCCCTTTGTCAGAAGTATGGCAGAAACCACCAAGGTATCTGTAGAGCTGGCAGTGATGTATGTTTCGAAGGTGGCAAGCATGGTCACAAGCTCAGATAGTATCCTTAGGTGGGTTCACAGAGTCATCATAATTGTCCCCCAAGATAGTCCGGTTACCTGAATCAACAGGGTGCCTCTTCCAGTGCTACCAGAGGTAAATGCCCAAACAGGCTCTATATTTTTCAGTCCCGGTAGGATTAGGAAAGTTCTCCTAGTATGGTCACTGGTACGTTACAATTTTTCCATTTGTATGTTTACGTTTTGCTAGGTCTAGGAGCTTCTTTGTTCTTTTTTACTCCATATATAGCAGTTGATTTATGAGTTAGTCTCAAAATTCTAGTAGAGCCTTTCTCAGTTTCTACTTTAGTGGGTAAATCTATAATAGCCAGGCAAGTGTACAGGAACTATCCAGTTATGATAACTCAGAGAGTCACTTCTGCAGACTTGGTAGAATTAGAGATGACTTATTTTGATGTCATTCTCGGCATGCATTGGCTTCATCCTTGCTATGCCTCGGTCGACTATAGAAATAGAATTGTCCTATTTCATTTCCAAATGAGCCTATCCTAGAGTGGTAGAGTAGTACTTCAGCACTTAGAGGTCAGCTTATTTTTTACCTTCTGGCAAGAAAAATGATATCGAAGGGATATGTCTACCATCTCGTTCGAGTACAGGAATCTAGTTTAGAATCCCCTAATCTTGCATCAGTGTTAGTAGCATATGAATTCCCACATATGTTTCTCGAATATCTTCCTAGAGTTTCTCCCGAAAGGGAAATTGAATTCGAAATAGACCTTCTTATGGGCACTCAGACCGTATTTATTCAACTATACAGAATGGCACCTACAGAACTGAGAGAATTAAAAGAACAGTTGAAAGATCTCCTAGATAAGGGATTTATCAGACCCAGTGTGTCCCCGTAGGACATAATAGTTTTATTTGTACGTAAGAGAGATGGTTCTCTGAGAATGTGTATTAATTAGTGTCACCTAAATAAATTCACATTAGTAACAAGTATCCACATTCCAGAATCGATGACTTGTTTGACCAACTTCGGGGTGCCAGTTACTTCTCCAAGATAGACAATAGCTCAGACTATCATCAGCTCAGGGTCAGGGAAAGTGACTTCCTAAAAATAGCTTCTAGAACTCGGTATGGTTACTTTGAATTCTTAGTCATGTCATTTGGTATTAGCAATTTCCCAACATCTTTCATGTACTTGATAAACTATGTGTTTAAGAAGTACTTGGATATGTTCGTTATAATCTACATAGATGACACTCTTGTTTATTCCTGTAATGAGAATGAACTCGTTGATCATCTCTGACTCGTACTTCAGACTCTCAAAAATCATCAGTTATCGTGATACCTATTCATGTCTTGCATGTGAACACTATGATCATAGCCCATACTCGTGCTCATTAGTATTCATGCTCACTTACAGTTCCTAGCATAGGAGTCCCAGTTCACCCAGTGCTACGAATCACATTCCATGAATATAGAAATTATAGACTCAGGTTATGTAGCTCATGACTCAGGCATCCAAGTCATGCTATACAGTATGCTCAGATTTCATGACCCATTCTACACTCCTACTCATCGTCTAAATTCAGATTTAATCATATATATCCTAAGTTTAGATCTTTTTATAAATCCATAGTGTTGACATTCGATTCCTCAGACCTCAGTAGGTAGAGTTTTCAGAACAAGTATTCTATTCCAGTACAGTCTCTGTTGCAGTCTTATTTATAGTCTAAGTTGCAGTCCTAGTCAAGTAATTAGATCAGTAACTTAGTTCAGTTAAAAATTTTTTGGACCATATCATACAATTATCAGTTATTTAGTTATCAGTATTTCAGTACCATAGTTTACATACTATTTCTGAGTCATGTTATATGCTTGGTCTTGCCTTATTAAATAGTGTAGTTTTTGAGAATTCATGCTCAGTTATCTCGAGTTACTCAATCATTCCTTACTGCATATACGTAATACTATGTAGTGTTAGTCCAGACTAAGTACAGTTCAATTCTACATGACCAGTATTTAACTATCAATCACGTAGTTAATCAGATAAGTTACTAAGTTTATGCATTCGTGTTTAGTGTCCATGTTAATATTTGTTGTAGACTCAAGTGAAATGCATGATGTTCTAAAGTAAAAATTCCAGTTGAGGTAATAGTCTAGGGATGTGGCAAAGATGGCAAGATAGTAGTTTCAGTGTATAAGGCCTATTCAATCTATCATAGATGACATTTCATAGGCCTTGCTCCATATTACAGAACGGGAGCCATGTGGTGATTTTATATTCAAGTGTCTTAATCAAACCACGCCAAGATTTTCCTGCTCCCTAAAGCCACTAGAAGTCTATAGATAGAGTGTCAAAGAAAGGCTCCAGTTGAATGTAAGTTGTTAGCATAAGTTATTCTGCAAAATCAGCAATTTAGTTTAGCAGTTAGAAAGACATTTTTCATATGGTTGGGTTTCCCATATTTCCATCTATCCACACTATCCGAAGTTTCATGAATGTAACTATTCCAAGATTAAGCTACTATGTGGTTGCGAGTTAAGCTCTATTTAGGTGTTATGCCGAAATTATGAATCCACGATATGCAGTAACAATTCAGTTAATAGGTGCCTTGTGCATCATCTCAGTTTTCCCCAGTATCTCATCCAAGATAGCATTTTTTAGAGGACATAATGTCCCAAGGAGGAGATGCACTATAATCCCCAAGCTTTCATAACCTAAACCATCCATATTTTCTCCACTTAACGAATCTAGTTTAGAGCAGTGGGTACTCATAGGTGGACCCTCAAGTTCCAATATTTGACGTGAGCCATGTATTTAGAGGCTCAGTATCATTTATGATGTTCAGTTCCTATATCATATTTTAAGCTCAATTATGTTCTCACATTCCCGTTCATGTGTATTCTATAAATGATCTCTAGTTAGAGATCGGTATTTTGTATTCTTGACAATATATCCTATGAAAGAAGTGAAAAATTTTTTCAAGAAGAGGAAACTCAGTCCGTAATATATCAGTCCTTACCGAATTTTTAGCTTTTTTTGAAAGGTAGCTTACGAGCTTGAGTTTCCTTCTGACTTAGCTTTTGTGCACCCAGGGTTCCCTGTCTCCTTGCTAAAAAATTCATAGGTGACCCAGTAGTCATAGTCCCTGTAGAGGGCCAAGATACTCAGAGAAGCCTCTCTTATGAGAAGATTCCAATTAAAATCCTTGACTATCAGATTCACAGACTGAGGAACAAAGAAGTCCCTCTAGTCAAAGTTCTTTGGCGGAATCAGTTTTTTGAGGGACATATTTGTGAAGCAAAAGCATACATTCAAACCAAGTATCCTCACCTCTTTTCCATAAACTCAGACTCGACCTAAGGGAATAGTTTTCCTTAAGCTTATTCAGTCTCATGTTAAGATTTCCATTATAAGTTTGGTAACACTACTGAGATTACTTCGTAACTGACACTGGATCTAAGTAAATAGCTATATCGTTGGGTATTAGATACCCACAGGACTCGATCAGTAGAACCCAGCCAGTTATACACACCTAGGAAATCTCAGTAGTGTTAGTAATTAAGTCATATACTCAAATAAGACCTAAGTAGACTCAGTTGGTTAACAGAATCAAATTGTATTCCATTAGTCCCCAAATCTCAGTGAACTTAGTTTAGTTCAGTCAAAGAGTAATATCAGTAATAATTCAGTCCGTTCTAGTACAAACTAGAAATCAGTTTAGTGTTCGTTCAGTTAGGACTAGAATTTAGCACTGAGTTAACCCAGGGATGGAGGCATTCCTGCCAGCAGATGGTTTACCCTTAGTAGCAATCCCTGCATTACAGAACTACATATCCAACATAGGTTGATATATATTCCTTCTAGATATTATGAGGGTTGATATATCTCATTCGAGTTTTCCTGTCAGTGAGGGTTGGCAAAAGAACTTCCTGTTAGAGAGGGTTAACTCACAACTGGTCTATACCTATGGCACGGTATTGGCACCCTTACATCTGGGGTTAAAGTATGGAACCCAATCAATGAATAAAGGGGCATGTCGGTTAGATGATTACCTCTCACAGTCTCAGTTTTAAATTCAGTGTCAGTGTAGAACTCAGTTCAGTTCTACAGATTCAGGATTGTTAGATACGGTCAATAAGTTTAGTACAGAATTTAATATAGTTCCACAGGATCAAGTCTATCAGAGATAGATATTCAGCTATCGTAATTCAATATCAGTATACTCAAATATTAGTTAATTAGTATTCAGTCTCTATATTACGTGTTATCACGATCTCAGTTACAATTACATATTAATTCACGTACTCTCATCTAGTTATACTCATGTCAGTCAGTCAGTATTTCCCATGCATAAAAACCCATGTATTACAGCCCACCTGACTTAGCATACCACTGCATTCAAAGTACTGACGCATACTTTTCTCTTGCACTATGATGTTTCATATCATAGAGTCAGAAGTACGGGCTCCAGAGCACCCCTAGCAGTTCAGATTTTTAGTAGTCAGCATAGTGGTGAGTCCTCATAGTTTGAGGACATGATTGTTTTCAATATTTCACTATTATTTTTAGTAATCAGAGTTAGTTGGGGACTTGTCCCATTAACTCCACAGTTCAGACAGTTTAAAGGCTTTCATGACTAGAGTATTTTCAGACAGTTGTTTAGTTTTCTGTATTGATGATCAGTTTTGGTATTGTGGTACCATATCCAGTATTATTTATAGTATTGAACCTTATGGCCAGTTTTCTGTCTACTTTCCTCATTTATACCATATTATTATTTAGGTATTGTAGTAAATACCAGTCATGGGTTAGCTTATGGTCCTTTGGGATTATGAGCACCATCTAGCGTCTAGGGTACAGACTTGAGGCATTACAGTAGTATATAGGATGAAGAATCATCACTTTTCATTGACCTAGTATAGTCCCAAGGCCTCACAAATTACATCACACATGATTTAAAAAGGAAAAAACCAGTCTAGAGATAAAATAATAGGAGTGGTCATCAACATCTCTTTCATACAATCAAAAGCCTTCAAGCAAGACTTCATAATCTTAAATTTCACCTCTTTCTCAAGAAGCCTATGAAGAGGATAGGCTATCTTGAAGAAGTCCTTGATGAAATGCCTATAAAATTATGCACGTCCCAAAAATCTATGAATACCCTTCATAGAAATTGGTGGATGTAATATCTCAAACACTTCAATCTTCGCTCTATCATCCTCAATACCCCTTTTTGAATTTTTTTGCCGAAGGACTATACCTTATTTGATGATAAAATGGCACTTTTGCAAATTAAGTATGAAGTTATATTCCTCACACCTTGTAAGAGCATTCGCCAAGTGAACTAAGAAGTAATCAGAATAGTCAACAATGATTGAAAAATCATCCATAAATACTTTGATGGCGTCTTCTACAATGTAAGAGAAAATTGACATCACACATCTGTGAAATGTGGCTAGAGCGTTACATAACCCTAATGGCATACATATGAATGCAAAGGTTTTATAAGGAGATATGAAGGTTATTTTCACTTTATCTTCAAGTTCAATAGTAATCTAGTTATAACCGGAATACCCAACAATAAAATAGTACCATCCTCTGCCCACTCTCTTGTCTAATATTTGGTCCATGTAGGGCATCAGAAAATGGTCCTTCTGAGTTAATGCATTCAATTTTCATAATTCATACATACTCTCCATACCGTGACTAAAATCATTGGCACTAGCTCATTCTTCTCATTAGGCACAACAATAATATCGCTATTTTTTCAAACATACTGTACCAGACTGACCCACTTAATATCAGCAATATGGTACACTATATCATCATCCAACCACTTGATTATCTCTTTCTTCACCACCTCTTGCATAGGAGGATTGACTTGGCGCTAATGCTCTATACTTGGAATACAATCCAGCACAAGTTGAATTTTATGAGTAAATAAACCAGGTGGAATGCCCACAATATCTTTAATGGACAAAACTATGACCCTCTTGAATCTCTGTAATATTGATAACAAAACTTCTACTTATGTTTTACTCAAGTCAACTGAAATGATTAACAACAAAGTTTGGTCAGCTCAGAAAAATACATACCACAAATGAAAAGGGAGAGCCTTCATCTCTAAAAAAGGTGGCTCCTCAATAGATAGACGATTAGGTAGGGTAGTTTTATTCTTTAGATCCAAATCAAGCTTTATTGGTGCATAAGTATATGAACCACTCCCATATATTGAACATACCATCTTATAATATTTTTCAATACCATCACTATTAAAGTACATGATGAAAGCTGTCAAAGCTTTAACACCCATCCTTTCTTCAATAGAAACTGCATCAACAATATCATCCCAAATAGTCACTGAGTCAACATCATTTAATGAATCCATCTCTTCACCAAACACATCAATTATAGATATCACTCCTAAATCATCTAGATGCTTCATAGATTTGCATACAGTGAATTTCACATGTTCATCATTAAGTCTCACATCAGATGTCATTTCTCCAAATTAATCAATGTCCTACCTGTAGCAATGAATGGTCCTCCCAACATAATTAGGACTTGAAAGTCCACTTCATAGTTAAAGATCACAAAATTAGCAGGAAATATAAAAGAATCCATCTTCACCAATACGTCATATAAAATATCTACTGGCTTCTTCACTGTCTTATCCTCCATAACTAGTCTTATGGTTTTTCGTTTGAGGTCTTCCAACCCTAAATATTTGAATGTTGCAAAGGGAATACAGTTGATGATAGCCCCTAAATCACATATGCTAAACTGAAGTGAAAAGATCTAATAGTACCAAGAATGCTGAAAGTGCCAGGATCCTCCTTCTTCTCTACCAATGATCTAGTAACTACAACACAATAATGATGAATATTGTGAAATTGCTCATAACTAAATAACCTTTTCCTTGTGATTAAATCTTTTATAAATTTCACATATCTAGGAATTTTGCCCAATGCCTTTACAAGTGGTATGTCAACTAACAACTCCTTCAGCATTAACAAAAGTTTTTGATAATTACTCTCTTCTTATATCTTTTTTAGCCTTTGATGAAAGGGAGGAACATATCTTACAACAGGCTTTAACACAGGCTCTTCAACCTTACCTTTTTCTTTGTTTTCTTTGCTACTGCTCTCTATGTTAATAGGATCATCTTCATTTTTATGCTCATCTACAATGGGGATAGATGGGTCAGCGGTGGTTCTACCACTCTATGTTGTAATGGCTTCATAATGAGCATCATTCTTCAGATTTTGAACTATGTTACCAGGGTGAGTTCTAGTCCATCTCTGATTTACTATAGCTGACATTTAACAAAATTATTTATCCAACTATTTGATTGATGTAGTATATGACTCAAATTTTTTATTTATCTTTGATAGATCTGCCTTAATCTCCTTAAAACATCTTTCTGGACTTACTTTTCCTTTCACTAATTTTGATAAAAGTGCCTCCATTTTGGATTCTGAATCACGACCCCCAAGTAGAACATACTTATCATTTTTCTCTTTATATCTATCTCCCTACAGGTAACCATCTAACGTTATAAATTTAATGTTTCATCTATTAAATCCTTGGAAAAGGGAATACTCCATTAAGAAACAATTTTCGCAACGTATGCCAAGAAGTGATTGAATTTCTCAAAAGTACCCCCAACCATAGTGATTCGTCTCCAATAAGAAAAAATGGTAACAACCTCAACCTCAAAGCTTCTTAGTCTACCCTTGGAATGGTATAATATGTGTAGATCCTAGTAAATTTAGCAAGATACAAATTTTCATTATCAGTTGTTGCTCATGAAAACACACCCTTTAAGTTTAACAGTTGAAGTATAGCACTATTAATGTCAAACTTCAAACTGGGGGTAGATATCTTGTATCAGTTGGTTCAATATATCCCATATCCTCATCATCTATCTCATATGTTTAAAGAGGCTGATATGCAGAGATTATTGAACCTTTTCCTCTCTTTACTCTATGAACCATTTGTCTCAATCAGACTAGTTCTCTATTCTGAGCTCTCCGAGCCTCTTAAGCTAATCTAGCCTCTTTATCTTCTTGTCTATCTCGCTTTAAAAATTTTTGCATTTATATATCTGCAACAGCGTAAGGATCAAGTGGAGCAACTAGGATCGTCGTGTTTGAATTAACAGTTGGAGGTTTTTTAACCCTAGCAGGAACACCATCACATACTTGTTATGCTATTTTTTGTGGTGTTTGAAGAATTATTTCGATCGAAAGAGAGTAAAGGTTTTCCTCTTCTCCAAGTGTCTGATATACACCAGTGTATGCCAAATCAAAAATAAAAAAATAAAACACACAAACTTCACTAAATTTAATAAAAATTAACACCGTCTTAATGACACCTAAAACTAACCTCCAGAAAAAGTATTTTGGGTTGATGCCAAATATAGTAACCCAATAGGTTGGGGTGTAAACCATATGGAAGATATTGAATAGTTGTTTAACTTTATGTGATTAACAAGCAGTGCAGATATGTAAATGGGGTATTTTTGAAGTAATCAGAAATTAGTAACCGAACTTGATTACTTTGAGTTGTAAACAGTAGAAGACGAATATTTGGATTGTGTTCCCACTTTCTTATTAATTTCACAATGTTCTCATGTTCCACCCACTTATTTTGATGCTCTACATGTAAATTCAAAAAGCTATGTATTGTCAATAGTCTTGTGAACATGTTGATAAATACTTTTACCTTATGAGTCTCAAGGTTTCTCCTTATTGGTCTTTTTGTAAGGCATTTGTTTAACTTTCACCTTTCGAATCTTGAGTTAATTAGATGAGATGGAGGAATGATAATAATGGAAGTGAATCTTAAATTCCTGTCTTAATCCTTTTTTTCTAATCTGAAACTCCTTTGTGAGGACGTCTATGAATACATGTTATTCCTAAGATTCTATCGTAGTTCTGAAGTAAATTATGATGAAGAAGATTAAGATACATGAAGTTTACTTTATAATAGAAGAATCTCCCACTTTCCTTGCATATTTAATCCACCAAGGTTCCAATAACCTTAGTCAGGGATGTTAGACACTCATGTTCATGAAACAGTCCATGATAATCGATAATGAAATCATGTTACTAATTACACAATGATGAGATGAATAAAATCAAAACTCTTCAATTTAATTAAAACAACAAATCTTTAGAACAAAGTATCAATAATGCTAAAATAATGCTAAACTATGTTACAAAATAAAGGAGAAACCCTATGGTTTTTATAGTATCTCAAAAATACTAATAAATCCTAATAAAAATAGAAAAGGTAATATTAAGTCGGCATATGGTACGACTCATCCATAACCTCGTATACTCATCATACGATTTGTATCATGGATTTTCGAATCTATTCTAGTGCCGGGTCTCCCATACATTCAACTTTCTATTGTTCATGCAAGTTCTACTAAAAAGTCGTACCTAGATCATACGACTCGTGTCTTGTTCTTGTATAAACCTTGGACTTCCTTTTTTCTAAGCTTCGACACTGTTCTACTTATGGTTTGATCATACAAGTCTTACTTAGACTTTCGACTCATATTTCTGAGACTTCAAATCTAGGTTGTTGCTTTAGAATCTATTATGCTTACGATTCTTGTTGTCGACCCGTATCCCAAGAATATGACTCTTATGGCTGAGTTGTATCTTTTTTGCACATAGTGTTTTGTATGGATCTTAGATTCTTTTGTGGTTACGAGTTGTCCTAAGAGTCTGATGATGTGCTGACGATTTGTGAGGTAACTCGTATCTTGGTCAAACTTGTTATTTGCAGGTATTTTTCTAGTATTTTCCTCCTAACACCATTGTAGACCTGTTTCACCTATAATAAACATAAAAGTGCATACTATCTACTAAATGACCCTAAGTATCCACATAAATTCATAGTTTTAAGCATTGAATGTGTCGTGTTTCTATGATACATCAGATTCCTCAAACTAGTTTAACATAAAATTTGCACTAGAATGGATTTCAGGGATTAAAAGTAATCCCCTCCGGTCCACTTTAGGCCATGACTATTGCTAGTTCCTTGTAAATTTAATAGATGTGTATATCATCTAAATGTATACTGTAGAGCTTGAGGAGATTATATACATGATTCTTTATGCTAGATTTGCACTTTAGAGATGATACTAGTTTCAGATTGAGTCCAACAATTTATGATCTTAAGATCAATACAATTTTGGAATTATTCAAGACATGAGCATAAGTTCAAGTCCAGCAAATAATGATATGATTTTAATTAAAGTTTGATGTTTAGAAGGTATTTATGATAGTTATAGAACTGGTTACAGCTAGGTGTTTAAGGTATGAAAGGATCCATGATTATGCATTCAAGATATGATTAATTAGTATAATTCTTGTTTTTATCTCTCTTTGATTGTACCCTCTGAGCATATGAAGGCCCATTGGCTTATTACTTTATTTTATTTCCTAGCATACAGTTGCCATTTTGTAGTGATACCTATTTTTCGTTAGTAGTATTACTATGGTTATTTATTTACAGTATTTGGAGCATTGTTTCAGTTTCGCCCTCTTACTTTAACTTAGAATTATTTATCTCGCATTTTACTATATTTAAATTATGATTTAGCTCTATTGGTCAATGATGCCTACAAAGTACCAGCGTATTTGGTACTCATACTACACTTTTGTACCTTTTTTGTGCAGATTTGAGTACTATTGGCCATCGTTGATGTCAACACTTGTGCTAGCCAATGTTTTGAGATAGGGTGAACTCTTAGATATTTAGTTGACCTTCCCTCCATCTTTTATATTTTCGTCTTTCAATTTTTTAGAATGGTGGATATTTTACTATGATAGTACTCATATTCTTTTTAGATTAGTGGATCTTGTACCGACAATACTATGTTGTGGTATTGTTATTTCTCCTATTTTCTTCTATTATATTATTCAATGATTTATTTCTTGTAATCCTTTTACTTATATATCTCTGCCATTTATGTCATTTTCTATCAAATTATCCCATTACATATAGCTTTGGTCTATGGTTTGGCTTATCTACCGATAAGATAAAGTAGGTGCCATCTTGACATAGAAATTGCGTCATGATAGAACGGGCCCCTAGTGGGTTTGGGAGTGCCCGTATACACTAATCTAGTTTTGAGTCCAGGATTTCCAATGACCATCAACATTTGTCAACTTCATAATGTACCGAAGGGAAAAGTCTATATAATAAATGCATAGACTCAAACCATGGATAAAAGAGTGTAAGTTTGTAAATTTATTTCCCAGGGTCAACTCCGGCACTAGATCATCATAATGTAGAAGAAAGGGTCAGAATCTCTTTTGGCCAAAGTAAATAGCAGTAGTGAAAGAGGGGATAAAAATATGGTTCAGAATCAATGTCGGTCTAATTTCTAAAACATCATTTTTAGTTCTAAAAGCACCAAATCATTAACTATGATGGTATGATTCTCTTTTTAAAAGATTTTGTTTAAAATGTAAACTGGGGATAAATCCCTTATCCAGAAAACAATAGAAAAATCAAGAATTAGTAAAAATCATACCACAAAGTAAGCATTAATGCACATAATCTATGCATGTCATCACAAGTATCCAAACAATACAATCATAAGCGTCTAAGTGTCGTCTGATTAAACCCACATCCATTACAAGGATAAGATATTCAACTGGAGTCCAACTAGTATCGTAACCACGGTCGCAGGCCAATAATTTAATATTAGCATAAAGGCATATCGTAATTCAGGAAAATCTATGAAATAATCTACTAAGCTAGGAAATAAACCTTATACTAATGGATAATTAGCATTAACTACGGTTAAAAAGTTTATAATCTAGGGTTATAGATTTCTATCGCTATAACCCACATTTCATCTTAAGGGTTAGTTAACCCTACTATCCCCAATCTCCTAAATTAGGCTAAGTTTTTTCATTCTACCTATAATATTATCCTAACATCCTTACCTAACATTTAATATATATCATACACAAACTCATGAAAAAAAGTAGACCAAAGCCTACCTTGATGTAGAACCGCAAGTTATTGAGTTGTCCAAAAATTATTTCTATTTGCGTCACGGTCCCAAAATGCCACCACTCTATCAATATATCAATCTACATGTCATCAAAAGTAAAATGAGACCTCTATGTCAATATAATGTGTTGGGTCAAAATTTGGGTCAAGAAAGGGCCTGTGCGTCCTGCAAATAGAATCCAAAATAGAATAGGTGACGAGGTCCCTCGAAGGTCATGGAATATGTGCTCAAATGTAGAGCGCAAATAGTGCATAAATTGGAGCCTAAAGTCCCTAAAGTCTAGGTATTTAAACACATAATTTTTCAGAAGTTACCATGACATGGGATGGATTCCGAGAAAAATATTGCAAAATAACCTAGGAGTGTCAGGCTATCTTACCTTAGATTCAATAGATGATTCCCCACTCTTTCCTCTCTTTAAGTTCTCAGAATTGTGTGAAAATGGTTGGGAAAAACGAGTATAATTTATAGAAGGAAGGGGATTTAACAAACCCTCAGGTATCACTAAAAGTGGAAATTTGTCATCTAAAGAGGCATAAATCCGCTAAAGTTGTCAGTGCATTAGACGTGGGCACCACTAAAATGATTTATTGATCGGGAAAGCAATATCATCTTAAGCGGTGCTTGATTGCTACAGCAAACCACAACCAAATGGCCAAGACTGCTAGAGTGGCTCATGTAGGCTAATGTGTTTGCCACTAAAGTTTCTCCTTAATTACACTAGATATCAGGTACCAGATTTTTGCTAAGTCCAAAATGAACTTTGACAGGGAGCTTAGGATTTGTTCAAAACCACATGTACACAAATAAACTATTCGACAATACCAAATTTGACATTCCAGACTTAATGCAACCATTGGAACTTTCATCCGAGATGCTTTTGATTTAATATAGGGCCCACGCCGATAGTTTTATTTTGATAGAATCTATCAAGTAGCCCAAAATGAGTCTGGAAGCCTTGGAAGCCTAAAATCATTAATTTGGAGCTGATGGAACTATCATAATTGTCATCTGAGGTTGTATAATAAAAGTTTTGTCCCAAGACCAATTCCTTAGCATCGAAATCTCCTAAATAGAGAAATTAGCCTTAAACCTAAATTAACTATCCGATAACCGTATCGACCATTTTAGCTAGTCATTAATGACCTGTAGCAACTTTCGGAAGGCTTAAAATGCTAACAATTTGTGTAAATTAGGAAAATAACCTAGAGGGTCATTATAATATCTACTACTAAAAGTACTTCTGTGAACAAAAGTCAACGGACAAAAAGAGAACGAAAGCTCAAAAGGATGAGGTACTGGGTTGCATTCTTTGAGCATGATTCCATAGATATCCTCTAAGATGAATAGTACTTCCAGATAATATTTTCATAGGTATGCCTTTTTTAAAATACATCCTTACTTCACTTCTCAAACAACAAAAACATAACCTCAACAACACACTAACCTTCAACTAAATCAAGAATGGCCGAAGCACGCAAATCTAAACACAATATGCGTATACCACGCTAATAAAAGCCAAACCAAGTAAAACCTCATCAAAGACAGAGGTGATCCATGGCATATATTATGTGACCAACTCCAATATCAAAATATAACCTCTTTTTCCTTTCCAAACCTACCATTTACTCTGAATAACCCAAGCTATCATCTGAGTCCTGTCCATACAATCCATTATACTAAACTCAGAGTACTAAAGCTGAGCAATCAAGAATCCATACTAACTAGCATAAGATAAGACCATAAGGTTTTATATGCACACGCAAATGGTGATGTCCAATATCTGCGACCTACTACTAATGCTACAATTTGTCCAGATAACCCTCAAAACTTACAATATGAGTCAGAAGCACAAATAATAACAACTGAATGATCCACTCAAGGATTACCCATCAATTGAGAATGAAACTATGTTAAGCCCAACCATAACACACTAATCTTATTGAGTAGATAATCCAAAAATTTTAACATAAACTAGAAGTTAAGGTCAAGAGCAGAAGAAACCATTATCAAGTGCCGACAAGCTGTCATCTGAACTGTTATTAGCCACAATGAACCTGAACTAAATAATACTAAGTAGGTAGACAAAAAGTAGGCATAGCTAGCCTATAAATAATGCTCAGGTGACACAAAGCTAAAAGTGGAGGTTGTAACCAAGCTACTTAATATTAAAACCATGACCTCAGTATCAAGGCTGTATTACTCACTCCTAACTATCTAACCAATCATGTAAATGAGTAAGCATCTATACTAAAATCTATCATGACCTGCACATCGTCATTCTAAGGTGTAAAAATCTAAAACTAAAGTTGACAAGTCTAAATAAAAGGTAAATATCCAATCTCACCCTCACTATAAAAGATCAGGTATATCCCCATTAGATCACGCCAAACAAAAATCAAAATATAGTTGCTGACCAATCTTACAATGGAGGATAAACCACAGGCTGAAAGCACACACGATGAACCCGATACCAGCTGGAGGGCATGAATATTAAAAGAATACCCAAGACCTCACTAAGGAAATAAACTATACTAGTACACAACAAAAACTCTTACAACTTATAGGAATGCAACCTTTGCTAGAAACTAAACCAAGTGAATCAGTTAATGATGTCTTAATTACACAACTTAGGAAACTATCAAAGGAACAATAACCTTCCTCTCTCTCCATTAACTATACGAAAACAAGAACCATATCATGGCAAGAGTAGAGTATAAAACTCTACACCAATACTAAGATCAAACTATTACTGGGATATGAACCCATAAAACATGAAAGGAAACCCCAAGACCTTTCGACACCGACACAAAGACCATTATCAAGAGATAAACTAGACAAATAAGAAGAATATATCCTAAACTATTCAACCACAAAATAGGGCTATAGGGAAGCATAACCAACGCTGAAATTACTGTAGGCTCAAAGGTAAGCCCTATAGTTTAAAACTCCAAAATAGGAAATATAACCAAATTGGTAAATCTAAAAACATAAGTGAAACACATAATTATAACCTACCTTTCCTTTTTATCCCACTAAAGAACCGACCTAATATAACCAATAAAAGTGGAAAATAATTAACTTCAGCTTGTTTTAAGAGAGAAAACATCCTACCAAGCTAGACACCTAGGACAACAAACAAGAGTCACGAGGAAAGAAATCCTAACTAGATAATGTTAGTCTCATCTTCCATCAAGAAAGAATTGATCAATATCAAACAATGGCAATAATAATAATAACAATAAAAATATAAATATAAGATGTGGTTGGTACAAAAATGAAAATCAATAACAAGTACAACTCTAGGGGCACAAGAAGGACAATATGTCAAGGTTAATGAGATTCAAACCCAAATGCAAAACCCCTAAGGAAATATCAATACTGATCCACTGTATCAACTACTAAAAGAAATCATCTATAGGGGTAGTCACATAATCATGAACTTTACACCAAGGCACATAATAATCAATATTAAAATACCAAGGCATATAATCATTGATATGTATGAAAACACCAATACAATCAAATAAAAAGGTAAAGGCAATAAATAAAAGGCAAACATATCATAAAGAAATACAAAGTCAAATGCCCGACATGCCTAAGGGAGTATAAATCTGAATAGTTCCAAAATTGTACTACGAGTTTGAATTATCGACTCAGGTACTAAGTGCACTGCCTCTAACTGAAGGTTTAACAAACACTATAAAAATGATCTGGATAAGTTGAACGGCTAGTAATCTTATATTAGAAATACTCTCAAGACCAATGATGGATCTTTCTAGAGTTATAGTAAATCCTTAATGCCCTAACATAGGGATAAACACAGGGTGACCTCAACAAGCTAATTGATCGATACTCAGGATAGTTTTATTGAAATAACTATCCTTTCCTCAATCATAACATACCTAAGGAGCCCTTGGTTGATAGGGAATTTATTTTAACTCTATCTGAATAACAACCTTACTGTTGGGCACTCTTTACACAAATGACCAATATTTCCACAATAATGAAAAGCTCATGGAATACTCTGAGGTACTGCACCCACTAAACAAGCTGTCAACCACGACCTAAATAGAAATATCAAATACTCCATGAGGGTCAATGAGAACTTCGCCTGCTGTGATCACCATAACTAATCCACGAGCCATCTACAGTTTGAGATGCTATCTTTGTGAAACTGATAAGCTATATGTGTAGTTGATACCCACTAGAAGGATCCTTCCTCCTAGATAGAATTCTAGTAGCACTGTACTAATGACATGTCCATTTACTAACAAACCCACAGGCTCTCTATGTGGCCCATGTGTGATCGAACACCTTATGGAAGGAAGACCTAACTTCTATCAAATGCTTTGATGCAAAATAGAGTGGAAAGGCTAATATTTTAATAAATCTATACACTATATCATGCTCTAAGAGATACAGAATAAGAGTATTTTGTCCTACTCAAGAAACCCAATCTCAAACTCTAAAATTATTAATGAATCCTACTGAATACCAACAAACCCAACCTTGGCTTAAGAACTACTTGATGTACTAGGCTTTATCTTTGGTTGTAAGGTATTTCATAAAAGGATCAAAATGCCTGATGTTAAATCTTAAAACGCTGAAGCTGTCACAAACCCTACTAGAGCTTGGGCTAGCCTAAATCCTCCAACTACTATTAAAGATATTTTATATCCATTTATGATTTCTTGGCTCAGAGCTTGGATAACCTTGTATCGTCCAACTAAAATAGATTAAATTAAAATAATGTAGTTGAGGCTTATAAAAACTCAACCACAATACAAGGAGTAAAGATTAAAATTTCCAAAAAATGCCCTTTAGCATCCCGAACATAATATACAGATCTCTACGCACTAATCTACAAAACTCTACTAGGCTATTAGATCTTGAACCAAACACTAGTAAACCTAAGCTGCAATACCAATTTGTCATGACTTAATTTCTCAAGTCCTGATGGCACCTACTATAACCCACCAGTAGATATGCCAACCCACAGTCTGAAATTGTTAGTAACAAACTAACAAGGGAAATTAATGAACAAAATGAAATAAATATGATAAAGAACTAATACATATAATAAAATCTTAAAATTAGTTGGAATTAGTACACGAGCTTGTAACGCCTCGAAATCGGATCCTGAGACTTCACACGGCGCTTAAGGTCACAAGTGACCCTAAGCTAACCCTTCATCTGGCATAACCCAAAGTAACTGAATAAAATACATAAAATAGAAGGAATAATGCAGAAACAACCTATAACTTAGTCTGACCAACATGAAAGTAAATTTACACGATCACAATTCTGCTCATATATATACAAATCTGAAACTAAATACACTGACTACTAGTGACTGTCTATAAAACCTCTACTACCATTGACCAAACTCTCAACTACCCCTACTTAATATGACTGAATACAAAAAATATAATGCACCTCAAATCTGAACAACTCAAGTCCCTGATCAAAAGGACTAATCACCTGCCGATTGAGAACTGCGACCCAGCTGAATAGGATATGTGCCCTACAGCTTGTACCTACATTTTGGTAAGAATGTAGCCCATAAAAATATGTGGGTCAGCACTTTGAAATGTACTGAGTGTGTGGGGGTTCATGCAACAATATAAATAGTATAATCAATTTCATGAAAACATGCATACGAAAAATGATGACTCACTTGGCTTGAGTTATATCAAATCATATTTTTTGTAATTTTGTAAAAAATGTTAATATGATAAAATCTCGTAAACCACGTAAATCATTATAAATCATAAATTATGATAAATCATCCTAAATCATCATAAATTATCATATCATCAAAAATCATTGTAGGTAATTATAAATAATCATGAAGGACCATAAAACATCATAAACATCTCAACTCTTTGACTCAAATCTCAGAGTGACTCGGTAATTCAAAAAACTTAATCTTATGGACATGGGAGTTTCCTATAACCGACAACCCCATGTGAGCTACGTGGAATACCAATGTTTGAAACCCCCATTGGCAGAAGCGTCATACTCTTTTCCAGGGAGTACGACCTTAAAATTGCAATAATCACAATCGGGCTCTCAGGCCAATAATATCATCATCAAACAACCCTACAGTGGCATATAGGTTTGGAGAAATACCAAATTTCCCTCTCGGTGCTAAGTACTACTCCCCGATAAGCTCAGAACGCATTATGAAATCCATCACAACATCACAAGGGTCTATCATATCAATTTGTGGATTCCTACCTCAACACAATTTAGCTCAAAACATATTAATCTTCCTCAACATCAACAAGGTATCAATGCATTGAACCATAACCAACTCGACATATGGACAAGGATATGAAGACTCAATACGTAATATTTTAAATAATTTAACTCATCAAAACCATCCAAAAAATACCAAGACTCATTCCAACTTTGATATCAATATACCCAATAACTCAAATCGTCATAAGGAAGCTCCAAATTTAACACAAGGCTCAAAAACACTCGAAAATACCAATAATCCATTCTTGAACTTAAAATTTGGATACACGTTCAAAATATATCAATTCTTGATAGAAACACCAAGAATCACAATATTAAATCTCAATTCATAGAACGAAAATAGTCAAATACTCATGTGATTCAAAACTTACAATTCAAATCTTTATAAGTTCATAATCGAATTATGTAGACCTAATTCAACTTACAGAACCATATTAATTTATTAAATAATCATAATTGGTAAGCTTGAACAATTCACATATATACATAATCAAAATCTCATGGTAGGATATCTTAGAAATAAATTCATTTTTCAAACTCATAATAATCCAGAATAAAAATTAAAGATACGGGCACAAAAATGAAAGAATTATTCGTGTTCAAACCCCACATACCTTAAAATTAAAGATAGGAATGAATTCTTGCCTCGGAACACTATTTATGAAATTTATTAGTGCATCTCGAAGGGCTTGAATGGGGACTTCATTTATCGGATTAATTTGGAATTTCCATGGTGGAATTGGAACATTTAGGAAGGGGACTTTAGAGGTTTAGGGTTTCTTTCTTGAAATTTTTTTTGAAAATAACAGACTTTGATGCCAAAAATCATTTTTTATGCTTATTTCCACGAAATGGGGAAAGGGTGAAATGACTGGACTGCCCCTAAGAAAATTGAAAAATGGAAGAAAAATCCTGCATACCTTGGCCACGAAAAACTGAATAACTCCTCGCTTTGGTACTAAATTTATATCATTGGAAACCTAACTCAAAAATCTTTATTTTTAAATATGGTAGGCCACCCAGTTCGTCATATATAAGGAGTTATGATCGACCAAAGTTGACCCAAATCAAATTCGTCCCTCAGTTACTGATTTGACATACTGAAATAAATTGATCATAACTTATTACTCTGATGTTGGAATAGGGTGATACCAATTGAATTGGAAAGAAGACTTAAAGAACTTTTTCTCGATATATAGCGGATCACGTAGTTCCTTATATTCAGGAAGTGATGATCGTTTGTAGTTGGCCTGAAATACTGAAAATTTCTGGTGCATGCTAATCGGATAGTGCCACTATTTTGGGCACCCAAACGTGCCCTTATGCTACTCTAAAAATTCTGAAACTCACTTAGGATGTATTATGACATTTCCCCATCGCAACACAACTTGAAAATAGAAAAAGGGATGTCTAAAAGGTCGTCAAATAAATACCCAAAGATTAGAGGTCTAAATGAGAATGTTTTAGATAAAAAGGCTTTAACGACTCGACACATTTGGGAGTGAAATATTTAACCGGAAAAACTTGGGGGATCACATCATCTCCCCCTTTGAAACATTCGTCCCCGAATGTAACTCATTAGGTTAGGAAGGCAAGGAAAATTGAGGATACGCAACTAAAATAGCTTCAAGAACAAGTTTATATTTTTCTAAGCTTTGGAGTACTTTCCAATGCATAAGCTCATGATAATCACAACGACATAGTTGAGGAAAAATTATTAACTTCAATTTAAATCTGCATTCACAAAGAAAGAGATGAAAGATCTATGATATGAAAACTCGGGATATCACAATATCTCCCTCTTGGGATCGGTTCTCCCCGAATAATACTAATTGATACATGGGACAGTTTATGATTGATCCATGGCTTAATACTTTTGTCTGGAACAAAAGCAAAGGCTAAATAGAATTTGGTATCTCGCTTCGATTCAAATAAATCATTCTTGAAATGGTTATGCTCACGAAACTTCAAGTAGTTAGTTTGGACCACATCGGAAGATGGAAGAAATATATGAATCCGTCGGAATAGCTATCAAGTTGAATTTCTAGGTGCACTGACCGAATCAAGACACGCTCTCATTCAATTAGGACCTGATTCAAAATCTTTCCTAGGAACTTTCAATGCTACTAGGAAGCAATTGGTTTTGGGATATGGTCTGAACAATATATATATATATATATATAGATATATATATTGAAATAAGGATTTATAGCTCAACCCCAATTTTAAGTACGGAGCGTAGGTCGATCAGTCTTATATCAAAATTAAAGTACTATACCCCACGCAGTACAACTTACTTTCAATCTTATCAATACACTTCACACACCCTTTCTCCGTAATACTATTTTCCCCAAATACCAAACTTACTTGATTTAATTCATAATTCTCACAAGGCATTTGCAATCTTGACTATTCAAATCTAACTAAGCCAAACTCTCCCTCCTCATATTCAAGCTTAATTTGGAGTCACAAATTCCTCCACCTAACACCGTAACATAGCACCATTCCAAATTATAAATTTACACACATCCACATTGTTGAAATTCCTCATCTCACAGATAATTCTTATTACAACTCAATCAACTCTAATATACTTAATACTCACCATTTTCAACCATCATATTCGTATCAACAAGTCTTGAAGCTTAGGGAACTATTCATAGGCAGATACGTAATTCAACTTATAGCAAGGCCGAGGCTTGCAACTAATATCCTCAGATGGGAGATATATTCACAATACATGAGTGCTATGTAAGATCAATTTACAAGAGCTTTTAGCTTAGACTTCTAAATCAACATAGACACCAAAACTTATCGATAATATAAACTTTAATCTCCGTCTATATCTACACACATGATGTTTAAGCATATCTTTATAATTATGTATACACTCCTAATCAACACCCATAAAACAGTTTTTTCAAATTCTACAATCCTTTATTAAAACAACATCCGAGCACTATTCTTAAGAAAACACTCACTAACTTTTCCAATTAACTAAGCCATGCACAAGACTTCACTTCAATAATTCCCCACCTACAAACGTAGATAAACCATCACACAACCACTTTCACAAACACAACACGAAATGCTTCAAATAACCGTGACATCCATTAAAAGGCTAGCCTCAAGCTTACTCCACACTTGTCACCTTAGCTAAAAAAACATGCCACAATCTTTATGAGCAAAAACCCGCTTACTCTCTCCAATCATCACCACTATTCATCCACACTTCCTCGACAAATGAAAAGTCATGAAAGGGTAGAATATGAAGGGATACTGTGTATTACTTAGTGCGGTTATTGAGCCTGGAGAACTAGGGCATCAAATGCATGAATTCAACCAGAATCACGATTAAATATTAAGGACACCCAGGATATAAATTGAATCTTATTGGTCGCTAAAGGTGTTTCCAGTGGACTGAACTTGAACATACAGTAAAACTTAAGCACATGCATTATGAACCGTGCAATTTGAGTTTGGAGTTTATAGTTTATGGAATGTCGATTTCGCCAACTAGAAAAATTGGGGCTCTATATTTTGATAGTTAGGAGTATACATGTTTTCCCATGATATGCATGAACATGTATTATGATCGGGGGAATAAAACATAAGGCATGAGAAAATATTGAAGTCATTGAAAAGGCAAGGGTAAAATAGGATCAACACCACTACTTCTCACCACCAACTTGCAACCCACCGATACACCTACCTGACTCCCGCAATCTTAACTTAGTTAATTTTTTTTCTACTATCTCCCCCTTAGACTGAAGCCAACACTCCGAGTGAATGAATCATCATAAAACTCTAGTCCACAGCATTCGCTTTACTCCAGGTCCCCATATATACCCTTACACAAGATCCATAACTTAACCCGTATAACTACATCCGCGAGCGCAAAACCCATTCTTAATATAACTCTCAAATACCCACCAACTTAGACATCTTCAAAAGTTATCATACAATAATTTATGCACTCCACATCTTAGATTCTAGCACTTAGCATGGATACATCAAAGCTTCGCTAAACCATACTAACTTCTTCGTGCTTTACTAACATCACATCACAAACTAACACCCTCGTCATCTCTAATGTGCAATTTAACTCACAATTAGATCGTATACCATATATCCTCATTCATACTTACCCGATCAAGGATAACACTAACTGCTTAACATTTAATAACTTAAAAAAAATCACCACAACACCTTGAGCATACTACTACCTTAACACATGATGTCACACTTGATCACAAACAAATAGAATTAAGCTCCCGTACATACAGTTCAAACCTACTAAATCTCTTCCCTATCACTAACGTCATAGCAGTTCAATCATTAAATTCATTTTTTTCATCACCCACTATACAAACTTAACAACTCACTCTAACTACGATTAACAACAATCTCAACAACCATTTCCATCTATCAAATACCCCAAACATACTAGTCCACCAAAACCTTATAACGATAATAATCATCCATAATTCCATGGCCTATGCCATAATAATTTATTAACACTGTCTTCCACCACGTTTCTAACCAATGCAAGAACGACATATTAAACAGCCAACTGCTAGTGAATCCAAACATGCCTCACACGACTTCACTAGACTTTGGTTTTGTATTTTGAAAATAGAAATAAATATCAAAACAATTATGCAAGTGAATAAAAATAAGCCCCACACAGCTTCACTAGACTTCAAGTTTTCATCAAAAGATGATCAAAAAATATTTTCAACAAATAAAAGCCTGGAACACCATAATCAAGGATCTGAGAATATATGTCTCACTTTACCTCAACTGAACGACTCAAGAGGGATGAGGGTACATCTTGAAAGCTATGGAACCTTTCCTAGTAAGCCCAGGAATATAATCAAGAGAGGAAATTGGAACCAGTTAATCACCCTATCTCAACAGTAGAACACGAATAAGGAAAATACGAAATCACATCATGAATTCAAGGAAAAAATCCAAAAACACTTTCGACATCGGCTTAATGCACAGCCTTCAAAAACGTACATCTAACACCTCAATTTTTCAAAACTCAAGACCACTAATGAAATAATTTTTTTTTCTAGCTCACTTACAAGCCCATAATATCAGAGGAGACTATCTAAGATAGCACCATCTATAAGGATTTACGCTTGACTATATCCAGTATCTTAGAACAAGGCAAAATGGCCCAATTTATGCAAGCTATGAACCCATATGAATTTCTTAATAAACTTTTCCACATCACGATCTATGACTTGAAAGAAAGGGACATTTTCCTAAATGCCTCATAGCCTCTCAAAGAAATGTACAGACATCTCTGTATTGGTTCGCAAGACTTTGCTAGACACGGCTTCACAGACACCCTAGTACACTTGAACGTTGTGCTCTGATACAAAGCTTGTAACACCCCAAAATTAGATCCCGAGATGTCACACGGTGCTTAAGGTCACAAGTGACCCCAAGCTAACTCTTCATCTGGCATAACCCAAAGCAACTGAATAAAATACATAAAATAAAAGGAATAATGCGAAAACAACTCATAACTTAGTCTGACCAACTTGAAAGTAAATTTACACAGTCATAATTCTGCTCATATATATACAAATCTGAAACTGAATACACTGATTACTAGTGACTGTCTATGAGGCCTCTACTAGCATTGACCAAAGATAGCTGGGTCATGACTCCCAAATACCACTACTCAATATGTCGGAATACAGAAAATGCAATACACCTCAAATCTAAACAACTTAAGTCCCTGAATCAAAAGGACTAATCACCTGCCGATCGAGAGCTACAGCCCAGCTGAATATGATATGTGAGCTACAGCCTGTACCTATATTTTGGTAAGAATATAGCCCATGGAAATATGTGGGTCTGCACTTTGAAATATACTGAATATGTGGGGGTGCATGTAATAATATAAATAGTATAATCAATTTCGTGAAAACATGCATACGGACAATGATGACTCACTTGGCTTGAGTTATATCAAACCTTACTTTTCGTAATTTAATAATAAATAGTTCGTATGATAAAATCTCGTAATCTACATAAATCATTATAAATTATATATTATGATAAATCATCATAAATTATCATATCGTGAAAAATAATCATAGATAATTATAAATCATCATAAAGGACCATAAAACATCATAAACATCTCAACTCTTTGACTCAAATCTTGGAGTGACTCGGTAATTCAAAAACTTAATCTTATGGACATGGGAGTTTCCTATAACCGACAATCCCACGTGAGCTACATGGAATACCAACGTTTGAAACCCCAGTTGGTGGGAGCGTCATACTCTTTGCTAGGGAGTACGACCTTAAAACTGCAATAATCACAATCGGGCTCTCTGGCCAATAATATCATCATCAAACAACCCTACGGTGGCACATAGGTTTGGGGAAATACCAAATTTCCATTTCGGTGCTAAGTACTACTCCCCGACAAGCTCAAAACGCGTTAGGAAATCTACCACAACATCACAAGGTTCTCTCATAAAGACCGAATCAAATCTCTTTCTGATTCATCAAATCATATCAATTTGTGGATTCCTAACTCAACACATTTTAGCTCAAAACATTTTAACTTTCTCAAAATCAACAAGGTATCAATGCATTGAACCATAATCGACTCAACATTTGGACAAGGATATAAAGACTCTATACATATTATTTTCAACAATTTAACTCATCAAAACCATCCCGAAAATACCAAGACTCATTGTAACTTCAATATCAATATACTCAATAACTCAAATCGTCATAAGGAAGCTCAAAATTTGACACATGGCTCGAATACACTTGGAAATACCAATAATTCATTCTTGAACTTAAAATGTGCATACATGTTAAAAACATATCAATTCTTGATAGAAACACTAAGAATCCCAATATTAAATCTCAATTCATAGAACGAAAATAGTCTAATACTCATGTGATTCAAAAGTTATAATTCAAATCTATATAAGTTAATAATCAAATTATTTAGACATAATTCAACTTACAGAACCATATGAATCCATTAAATAATCGTAATTGGCAAGCTTAACCAATTTACCTATGTACATAATCAAAATCTCATGGTAGGATATCTTCGAAATAAATTCATTTGCCAAACTCATAATAATACATAATAAAAATTAAAGATACGGGCACAAGCACGGAAGAATTATTCTTGTTCAAACACCACATTCATTTAAATTAAAGATTGGAATGAATTCTTGCCTCGGAACACTATTCACAAAATTGATTGGTGCATCTCGAAGAGCTCGGAACGGGGACTTCATTTATTTGATTAATTTGGAATTTCCATGGTGGAATTGGAACATTTAGGAAGGGGAATTTAGAGGTTTAGGGTTTCTTTCTTGAAATTTTTTTTTTGAAAATAACAGAGTTTGATGTCAAAAACCAGTTTTTATGCTTATTTCCACGAAATGGGGCAAGGGTGAAATGACTCGATTGCCCCTAAGGAAATTGAAAAATGGAAAAAAAATCTTGCATACCTTGGCCATGAAAAACTGAATAACTCCTCGTTCGGGTATTGGATTTTTATAAAATTTATATAGTTGGAAAGATAACTCAAAGGTCTTTAATTTTATATATGGTAGGCCACCAAGTTCATCATATATAAGGAGTTATGATCGACCTAATTTTACCCAAATTAAATCCATCTCTCAGTTACTGATTTTACATACTGAAATAAATTGATCGTAACTTATTACTCTGATCTTAGAATAGGGTGAAACTAATTGCATTGGAAAGAAGACTCAACGATCTTTTGTTTGATATATAGAAGATCTCCCACTTCCTTATATTCAAGATGTGATGATCGGGTAAATTGTCCATGAAATTCTGAAAATTTCTAGAGCATGCTAATCGTAAGGTTCCACTGTTTTGGGCACCTAAACGTGCCCTTATGCTCCTCCAAAAATTCCATAACTCACACGTGATGTGTTTCAATCTTTCCCCATCGTAATGCAACTTGAAAATTGAAAAATAGATGTCAAAAAGGTCATCAAATAAATACCCAAAGATCAGAGGTCTAAATGAGAAAAATTTAGATAAAAAGGCTTTAACAACTTGGCACATTTGGGAGCTAAATATTTAACGTGAAAAACTTGGGGTATCATAGAGCTTCAAATATAATAAGAGTACAAGGTTCACTTCTAAATAAATATATAAATGCAAACTATCTTTAAATACATATAGAGATCAATCTGATCCATAAGTGGGACAATAATAATTCCTCAAACATTAGGAACTCACCAAAAATCTATGATCTGCATCTACTTCGCATTATGTACATACTAATGGTGAGAACTTGTACTATGCCTATAGGTTGTAGAAGTTTAGTATGAGTACCAAACATGTTGTACTCAGTAAAATCTTGTCTAATAAGCTCAAAAGATAATAGAAATATAGACAACATGCAAAGCAGGAATGTAAACTACAAGGAACTATCCAAGAAGCTAACAAAATAGGGATAAAAGGTAATAAATATAAATAAGTGCTAACATAATAACTAAAGCACTACACCATAATCACAGGCTAATATACAAATAAAGAGTAGATGAAAAATATATAGTAGTATACAAGTCCTTTATCTGAGTAGACACACAAGTATACGTGGCCACCAAAGTAGTAAAGTGGCCCTTAAAAGGCAAGTGTCAATCCCACAGGGACATATTCTTAGAAATAATCAAATTCTAGTGTTACTAAAGAGATTAAAAGGTTCTAATCAAACCATGAGAGTTTGAGATGTGAAAACTTAGAAGTCACCTTAAACGATGCGATAATATAAAGTTCTTGAACAATAATAGGGTAAAATCTAGGGTTAAGACACTACGAAAAATACTACTTGGCTACAATCTTGTTATTTTAGTTAATTACACTAGTTGTCCATTCACGGGGTTTATAAGAAGTAATACCCCATAATTTTTTCCTAGCTAATTTCATCTCAAAAATGTCTAGTATTAGCTTCTAAATTGAATGATGGTTATTCCATAAGGAATTTTCAAGATTTTTCACTTTTTGACATATGGAAAATTCAATAAGCTTTCCATCGATATAAGATTGCCTAAATCTGATAGCCGAGTCAAAGGTTATGACTATTTCAAATTTTCATCGTAAAATAGAGCCATATTAGTCAGTGGTGCATCATTCCACAAGAGGAAATGACATTTGGAAAAATCCAGTAGGAGTCCACAATTATGGCACATCGCGCCAGGGCCCAAATTCAAAATTGTCTTTTTCCAGTGTCTCAGCGTGATTTTCTCCGTGTCGCACAAAAGATCCAGGTCGCAAAAGAAGGTGTAACGCGATGGCTCCGCATCGTGCCATCCCTCAATTTTCCAATTGTCTAATTTCTGAGACACAATGCGATAGTCCCACATCGCGCCAGGGCTCCAATTTGAGAAATTTTACTGAAATTACAAGATGCATCCAGGGTTAAAAAGGGTCAATTTTGCACCCCTATTTAAGCCATTTATCATGTGGTTAAGCCATTTTT
This sequence comes from Capsicum annuum, assembly GCF_002878395.1. NCBI lineage: Eukaryota > Viridiplantae > Streptophyta > Magnoliopsida > Solanales > Solanaceae > Capsicum > Capsicum annuum. The sequence goes on from NW_025893204.1 coordinate 45,238, forward strand.
CACCCAGAATACACTCTCTTCTCTCAAAAACCTCTCAATAACACCCTAGGGATTTTCATAGAAGATTCAAAATTAGAAATTCCCTTCGTCAATCTTCACGAAAACACGAACCAAGGTATGCATAATATTTAGTCATGGACTCTTTTCATTCATTAAGCCCGAGAATCCCTTTTTGTAAATTCAATTTTATAGATTTTCTTATGAAATTCATGATTGGAATACTCTTGTTTATTTAGATAAATGCGAAGTTGAATTCTACTCCATGTTGGGTAATAAATTCTATGTGGGTTAAAACATTATAGATATAGATTAATGCAAACCTACAACTAAACCCTTGAATGATGAAATTAGAATTAAACCACGATGTTTAATTATTGGAAAATGATGTTTGCATGTACCATGCCTAAAATATGTTTGATTAAATGCCTAGATGAAGGAAAATTGCCTAACTAGCATGATACCATAAAATCCCCATGTATGTACAAGTTATGCCTATCACATGTTTTGATGGAATGCTTATATAAATGTATTATGGATTATGATGTTAGCTAAATGTTCCAATTAGTTATGCTTGGTCAGTTTCCTTCCATCGAGTCCTGGAGGTACTTGTAGCCAAAACATTTGTTGTGTGCCTAGAGCCATGTCATGTTTTAATGATACTCTCAGTCACTTCAGATAGCTTTATGAATCAGCAAATTTCCATAATCTCATAAACTTAGTCAGTTGTGAGATATCAGTATATTCCTTCAGTCAACAAAATTCAGTAACTTAATCCATGTTCAGTTCAGCAAAATCATGTTCAATGTCTATTCAGATGTGAGTAGAAATTAGCACCGAGCGATTCCAGAGATAGGAACATACCTATTATATGAGGGTGTGATTCTTAGAAAAAATATTTGTATTACAAAACTATATTGCCAGCATAGGTTGAGACATCATAGCCTGCTATATGAAGGTAGATGAGGTGGCTTAGCCATCTATATGAGGGTTCCAATCTCTTTCACTAGAGTTACTTATTATATTAGGGTCACTCACATGTTGTCTTACCAGTGGTGGTATTGGCACCCTTTTAATGAGGGCATAGATCGGACACCAATTTAGCTATAATGCATTATTTAGGGCATGTTGGTTAGATGACTACCTTCCACAGTCTCAGTATCGATCTCAATAAAATAACTTAGATAATTCTTCAAAATTCTGGACTGTTAGATATAGTCAACTCAGATACAGTACGAAACTCAGCTAGTTCCATTAGATTCAGGACTATCAGATACAGTCACTCATGTTATCATTTATTAGAATTTAGTCATTAGTCATATTATTCATCAGCATACTCATGTTATCATAATTTTTGATATAGTTACTATGTATACATGCATGTATTCTCATGTTTATATTAGTCAGTTATCCAGTATTGTTCATGCATATGAACCCCATGTATTCAGCGTACCTCACATGCATACTAGTATATTCAAAGTACTCACGCATTTACACTAAGGAGTATTATACCATATGTTCATAGACACGAGCTATAGAGCATCAGTAAATTCCAGTTATCAGTAGTCAGAGTTAGCAGTGAGTCCTCATCCTTTGAGGACGTGATTATATCTCTATTATTTGATTAACTAGGTTATTAGTTGGAGTTAGTTGGGGAGATCAGTTCAGTCAGTTATAATCTTTCTAGACTATCATATTTCAGATTTTAATATGTTCAATTTTGTTTTGGGTATTCTATTACTCCACACAGATATTATATCATTTAGATTATGTTCAGTATTGAACCTTATGGCCTTGCAGTGCATGTTTCTGTATTATTATGTCATACTTTGTAGTGTGCAGCTACAGATATCAGTCATGGGTTAGCTTATGGTCCTTCAGGGTTATGAGCACCGTGTAGGATTTTGAGTACCATCTTTGGGGCATTACACACTTAGTATCAGAGCCTAAGGTTCAATAGAGTCCTAGGAAGCTTGAAAGTGGCATCTAGTAGAGTCTTGTACATAGGTGTGTTGTGCGACACATTTATATGCAGAAGGCTATAAGATGTTTTAGAAATAATTTCCCCTCTTTTAGTATTCATGATGTGCTAGTGAGCATAATCTCAAGTCAATCTATCAGTCTAATCCATTTCTCTCTATCTTCTACAAAACATGCCTCCTAAAAGAAGAAACTGAAATCAGCTAGCTCCTCAACCCAAACAACCTTTAGACGAATGTTTCTTATGCAGATTTCAGGTCACATTCACTACTCTTGCACAGTCAGTTGCTGCTCAGAATGAATGACCAGCTATCTTTCTATCCAACCCAGTGTCCAATCAGCTGCATCCAGGATTCAGGACTTTACCTAAATGAATCCTCCATCCTTTCTTAGGTCTAAGATAGATGAAGACCCTCAGGAATTTCTAGATCAGGTGCCAAAGGAGATAGACATCATGGGGATGACTACTATTAATAGTGTTGAGCTAGCTGCATATCAGCTACAATATGTTGCTCACACTTGGTTCAAGAAGTGGAAGTCAAAGAGGGCAGACAATGTAGGGTTAGTAGAGTAGGAGGAGTTTAATTTAGCATTCCTTGATAGATTCTTTCCCCTAGCCCTTAGAGAAGCTATGGTACTAGAATTCATCAACCTTAGGTCGGGCAATATAAAAGTGACAGAGTATTCTTATAAGTTTACTCAATTAGCTAGATATGCCCCTCATGTGTTTGCAGATAGCTGGGCAAGGATGAGTAACTTCATTTTAGGGGTAAATAATAGAATGGGTAATGATTGTAGATCCAACATACTAAATATTGACATGACTTTAGCAAGGCTCATGACTCATGATCAGTAGGTAGAGGAGCAAAAGATTAAGATAAGGGTGAAATAGAATAAGAGAGCAAAGATAGGTAGTTTCAACTTTGATCAGTCTAAGTCAGAAGAAGGAAACCATTCCCAATTTTGTCCTAAGTCATCAGTTCCAGCTCTTTCTATAACCAGTGCTCCAGTTCCTAAGTTTAGAGAAGGTAACAAATATAGAGCGCAAGGCTTTAAGTCCTAGGGCAGTGTTAGTAGTAGCCATACCAATGCACTTGCTAGACTTATGGCAAGCAACATCAAGGTATTCACAGAGCTGGCAGTGGTATTTATTTTTAGATGTGGCAAGCTAGGCAAAAAACTCAGAGACTGTCCTCAGCCAGGTCCTTAAGGTCAATAGAATCACTTCTCAGCTGAGTCTGGTCGCCCAAAGCAGTAGGGTGCCACCTCCAGTGCTACTAGTGGGCATTTCCCAAATCGTCTTTATGTTTTTTAGTCCCGAAAAAATTAGAAAAATTCTCCTGACGTGGTTACTGGTATGTTACAGATCTTTCATGTGCATGTTTATGCTTTTCAAGATCTAGGATCTTTTTTTGTTTTGTCACTCCTTATATAGCAGTTAATTTTGGAGTCAATCCCAAAATTCTAGCAGAGCCTTTTTCAATCTCTACCCCAGTGGGTAAAACCATCATAACCCGATGGGAACTTCCTGGTTATTATATCTCAAAAAGTCACTTCAGCAGACTTAGTCGAATTAGAGATGACTGATTTTAATGTTATTCTCAGCATGGATTGGTTTCATTCCTGTTATGCCACAGTCGACTGCAAAAATAGAATAGTCCAGTTTCAGTTTCTGAATGAACCCGTCCTTGAGTAGAAGGGTAGTACTTCAGCGTTCAGAGGTCAAATTTTTTCCTACCTTTGGGCACGGAAAATGATATCTAAAGGATGTGTCTATCATCTTGTTCGAGTTAAGGACACTAGTTCCAAAACTTCCAGCCTTGAATTAATTCAAGTTGTAGGTAAATATTCAGATGTCTTTCCTGAAGATCTTCCAGGAATTCCTCCAAAAAGGGAAATAGACTTCGGCATTGATCTTCTACTAGATACTCAGCCTATATCTATTCTGCCATACAAAATGGCACCTGTAGAACTCAGAGAACTGAAAGAACAATTGAAGGATCTATTAGATAAGGGATTCATTAGGCCCATCATTTCCCCATGAAGTGCTCAAATATTATTCGTGCACAAGAAAAATGGATATCTTAGGATGTATGTAGACTACCATCAACTCAATAAGGTCATGGTTAAGAACTAATATCCTTCTCCCAGAATCGATTACTTGTTTGACCAACTTCAGGGTGCCGGTTATTTCTCTAAGATAGACCTCAGATCCGCCTATCATCAGCTCAAAGTTAGAGAATGTGACATTCCAAAAATAACTTTTTATACTTGGTATGGTCATTTTGAATTCTTAGTTATGTCTTTTTGTCTTACCAACGCCCAAGCAGCTTTTATGGATATGATGAACCATTTGTTCAAGTAGTACTTGGATATATTTATCAAAGTCTTCATAGATGATATTCTGGTCTATTCTCGAAGTGAGTGTGATCAGCAGGCTGAAGCCGCAATGGAGCTTGCGAGCATACAGACTATCTCAAAATAGTACTTCTGACTCTCAGAGATCGTCAGGTATTTGCAAAATTCAGTGCCTACCTATTTAGTTTCCTGGACACACGCTACACTAACCCTCTTCTTTCTAAGAATCTTCACCAGCTCTATAGACTTACCTTACAAAGTGCCAATGTTCCAAGACCCAACTCGTAACCTAGAAGATTTCTTATCTCGTCTAACATTTACTAACCCTAGCCCCTAACCCCAAACTCAATCCTAGACCCGACCCAGACCCAATCTCCCCAAACCCTAGCCCAGAACCAATAATTGCTGACCCCGACCATGACCCCGACCTATGACAAGCCCCTAGTCTACCCTCGCTAATCACAGCCACTATGCAACAAATAAAAGAAAGGAAAAAGGGAAGAAAGATAACAAAGGGGGGATACATAAATTTTGATACACAATAGTCAATAGCGGGAACTAATACTAGCACACTTACTGGATATATACTAGTAAATCAAGTAACAGTAATCAGGCAAGGTAACACACTCCAAATTAGCAAAGAAAAACAAAGAGATTCACATATACAAAATTATTACAAAGTAACCAATCAATAAGAAATTTGACACCCACAACCAGATAATCAACCAAGGCGCTATGAAATAAGAATCACGACAAGAATAGTATAGAACACTACTAGTAGCAGCCTCTAAAAATTAAGAAAGCTACACAAAACTAAAAATTATGGGTCGAGTGCACCTGATTGAAGTTGGGTTATGTCCTTGTACTTGGTTGAGTCGCTGGATTCTGTTAATTTGCGGTACTAATTGGTTTTCGGAATATTGTCGCCGAAATGGTGTTCTTGTCACCGAATTTTAATGTGCTTTGCATTCTTCTTATTTGAGATGATCATGATAATGGTACCTATCTTATTCTAGTTTTTGTTCCTTAAATATAGAAGTATGACCAGACGGTAAGCTAAATTGTCGTAGATACACTACAGAATATCGAAATAGAAGCAATAAAGTGGTGCCTGATGGTGAATTTAGCCCGATGTTACGATGGAAAAGGAGAAATTCACTCAGAAGAATGCACGAGGTTATGATAAGAAGAAACCAAAACAAACAATATCCTATATAGAAATGAAATAATTTCCAAGCCAAACAATTAAATTCAAAAATAAAGTGATGAACTCACAGAGATAGTGAAATCACAATGTTTGAAGTACAAAATTGCTCTAGAAAATGTTTTCAGATATGGTAAAGATACCAAAAGATATGATAATAAACCTAAAAAAACTCAATTGAAATCATAATTAATCATGCTCTTAGCCCTCAACACAAGATGATGGTGTTAAGACACTCATGGTCTTATAACAAATCACAATTATGGAATTCATGTATAAAAAGTTAAAGTAAACTAAATTAAAGATTAAGAACCCTAATGTATCCTTCTTGAGTGTATTTTGATCCCTAAAATTTGACCTAGTTGTGTACAATTACAACTAGATGTTCTAATTAAAATAGGAAGCAAGGATCCCATTTTATGCCTATGGGCATGTCATGATTGTATTGCTCTGCATTTTAGGAATGGAATTATCTTAACATGGATACAAAATATTTCTTTACATTTTTATTTTTGTCTTTAGGCATGTAATTCGCTTATCTCATAGGTTCAAGGTTGTTATATTCCCATGGTCTCAAAAGTTCCATATTTTGACATCTTGATCCCCTTTATTTTTCCTTTGCTTATCTTACTTTGTGGATTCTTTAAACCGTATTTAGACCTTGTTATGATCCAAAAAATTTCTGCTAAAATCTTATATGGCCTCATCTAACATCAAACACCACGAATTAGTGCATACCATACAATTGAATGTATCAAAATAAATTAGAATAACACATAGCTCAAGCTAGTAACACTAGCTTTCTCGTCTAAACTCAAAGTGATTAAATTGATTCCAAACATGTTTTTAACTCACCTTAAACATTATAAACTAGAAATTTAACACATATTTTCTCAATTATAACATTAAAAATATGACACACATGATAATTCCTCCAAACTAGGTTTAACAAGTATAGATTATGAAACTTAGGTGCACAAATCCACCTAAGATCACCACCCTACACTTAAAGCCTTGTTAGACCTCGAATAGCTCTTTACATTAAGCACTATCCAGAGGACTCCAGCATTATAACATTAAGAAAGAGACTATAGATAGTACTTCAATGGCTACATAAAAAGAAAGTTTCACATTAAGCATCTCCTGTTATAATTTAAAGCAAATGAACACTACTTCACAACATCATAACACCAAGAATTGACTCAAATATGTTGGAAAAATCATGCGTTTAACTAAATCAAAAGATCATACAAGTTACCTAACAATCATCAAGAATGCTCCCTAACCACAATAGAGTTACCCACAATCACTCATAGATATGTCATTCATCACATGAATAGGTACAAGAATCAAATCTCACTAACTCTCACAATAATACACATGGAACATAAGATAAACCATAGGCTTTCCTCTAATATAGTTCTTCACTAATATCATAACATAAGGGATCAAGATTAAATAAAATTTTTTTGGGTTATAATGTAGGCTAAGGGATGGGTAGGAACTATTCTGGCCAGTAATAGTGACTATCTTCCCTAAGCATTTTAATGCATGACTATTTTCATTCAATTTCTCTCTATTCAACCATGTTCTCACCACTTCTATCTTGTTACTTCACTTTTGATTGGCCATACTGGATTTAGGCTAATTCACATGGAGTATGGAGAGAGTACCCTCTATCAATACATGATTCAATTTTGATAAATTTTATCTTTTATTAAATTACTCCTTACCACAACACATACAAGTTTTTACACCAAATAACCACTATTCTCTTAGGGTTTCACTTTTACCAATTTCTTTCTTGAATTTTACACTGCGCAACAAAATAATTTTTTAACTATACTGCTTAGGATCTTTGGATCAAATTATAGTCAATCAAGGAAGGAGAATAGGCTATATTTGAGGCTTCCAAAGAATAAGCTAAAGGTTCAATGGGGCTAAACAATATCAATCATGATATGTAGACAAAAGATGGTGTGAATCATGGTTAATAAAGAAATACCTGTATCATCTCCTAAGCCCGACATTCTTTATTTCCCTTTCTACACACAACAGGAAAGGTCTAGACATCAATAAATAATAAGGAATACAACAAAAACCTTACTCACTCATAGCACATGCTCAAATAAAGTAGGATACCTATAGAATCTACACCAAGAAATATCATGAATTAAGAACTATGCCAACATCGCTCAAGAGTTAGAAACATGCTCCTTAGCATCTCAAAAGTAGTCATTCAACACATTCAACATGATTTTAGATTCAACCACTTGCATTGTGTAATCATATATAGCACTCTGTAAGAAAATCTTACTTATTCCTAACATACAAATTTTAAAATTTGCTCTTAAAAATTAAAATGGATACTAGGTTCAAAGAGTGCCATCTAAGAAAAGAACTGGAAAGAAAAAACAAGGGGTGGGTGAAGTGTGCCCCTAATATAATGACACCAACAAAAATTAAAAATAAACAAAAAGAAAATCTTTTTGAAATTCTTTAAAATTAAGTCAAAGGTTAGAAAACAACTAAGAATTAAAATCTATATCAATAGTTCAGACTAAACCATGGGAAGATTCCATACCCCACACTTAAAAACACACTTTGACCCTAAAATATAATTCAAAAGTAAGGATAGAAATACTCCTTACTAGGCCTAGCTAGTATCATCTTAATCATCATGAGATTGAGTGGGCCCCAAGCCTAGATTTTTCCATGCTTATTAGATTAGGTTTATGGTACTAAGACTTCCCATCAACCTGTGACTTACTAAAAATAAAAGTATATATGATATAAAAATAAAATTACTAAAATAAAATACCTACCTGAACTTGGGGTTGCCTCCCAAGCAACGCCTGATTTAGGGTTGTGGCACGACCTACATACTACTTTAATCATATTTATTTATCCTCTTTCTCCGACTCAGAGGATATTTTCTCATTCTTTTCTGACCTCTTGAGTGTTTACTCTTAAGTTCTGTATCTTTCCAATACTAGCCTTATTCAGCCTCCTCTTTCAACTCTTAAATGTTAGGATTAGTGAGCTATTTAAGAAACATAATGAGATAGTTCGAGTAGGTTATTTGTGGTTTGCAATCCTCCACCCCACACCCATCTAGTTACATAATTGTTATCATACACAAATCATTACAATGCGTAGGTGGATTAAGTTATTTGCATACTATGAAGACCACTTCTTCATCCTCCAGTCCCATGGTTAAAGTACCTTCTATAACCTAAATTAATGCTTCTCCCGACTCCATTAATGGATGTCCTAGTATGATCAGTACCTTATTTTCTATATCATAATTAAGAACAATAAAGTCGAAAGGAATAATAAACTTACCAACCATTATTAGCATATTTTCAATGATTTCTTTTGGTTTCACTATGGTTCTATCAGCCTTTTGGATCACCATATCATATGACCTAGGCCTCCTCAATCTAATAGTTTTTAAAATAGATAGAGGTATTAAATTTATGTTCGTCCCTAAGTCATTTAAAGAATGGACCACCTACTTTCAAACCTACACTATGTAGGTACCACCTACTAGGTATAGGTGGGTCTATATGTATTAAAATTTGAAAAATAGAGAGAGAATTTTATAGGACCACATACGGGCCCCCACTTATACACTCTTGATACTTATGAACTTATATTTTATAATGAGATCCAATTTTGAGCTTGGGATAGTTTTGTATTCTTTATGTTGATTATTCAGTTGAAGACTTTGGGTTTTATTCATTGATTATAGTGACATTGTTTGAATGTGTTCAATTATGAATTCCTTTGATCATTTACCAACTACGAATGGCTAATTCCCTTAGCGAGGATTGTGGTAACCCTAGCTAAATAATGAAGTAGGGGAAGTGTTCAATCCTTTTAGATTATTTTTGTTTCATGCATTGTGGTTTTCTTCGAGTTTATTGCTTTCTTAATAGTTAGAAATGTTAGGATCCAGTCGGCATTTACTTTAAATCTGAGTGGGAGGTAGAGATTAGGAAAAGGAAATAACAATAGTTATTTAGAGTTAACTGTAAAAATAAGCTAACCTGTATTATCTGATTAAGATGATTAACTTATATCTAATCAAATTTAGACAAAGATGAGTTATTTGAAACTAGGTTTAAGGTAAGGGTTAGTAAGCTGATACTCTACAATAGGGAGGAGAAGAGTGAAACTCACCAAATGGTGCCGAGAGGCGGTTGGTCATATCTAACTTACCAGATTCTACAAGCATAATAGTGTAATAGGTTTGAAGCCTACTAAGTTAGAAGCCAGGGGAAACACAAGTCTGGTCTTAATTTTTTACTATTTTACCAAAAATTTTGAGTTTAGTTACTATTTATAATTATAAACCCCCATTTACATTCAATACTACCCGTTCATTTATGTAAATGAGAGACATTTTTCCATGTATTCCCTTGAGATTAGACCCCAACATTTTTGGATTACTATTTTCTTCAACTACTTTAGCCACATTTTAAGGCATAGCTTTGGGGAACATAAGCTTACAATCTAAATATATATTTAGCCTAAGGGTCGCTAATATATAGAATAGTAATAATAAGGATATACGAACTACCAAACATTGATAATAAACTTAAAAAAACTGAATCAAAGGCATAAGTAATCTTTTTCTTGGCCTCAACCTTAGACGAGGGTGTTAAGACAATTATGTTCAGACAACGAATTGCAATTAATGAATTCATATATAAAAACAAAAGTAACTAAAAAAAAGATAAAGAGCCCTAATATTAGCCTCTTCAAGTGTATTTCTAGCCCAAAAAGTCTTCCTAGGTGTGTACAATTGTAATACCCCAAAAATGGGTCTCAAGATGTCACACGGTGCTTAGGACCACAAGTGATCCAAGCTAACCCTTATGCTGGTATACTGCTAAGAACCTAATTTACATACATATTAAATGACTGAAGTTACTATGTGGAAATATAATCTTGATGAAATCTAGAAAAAATACAATACAGATATAATTTTACGTTAAGATGAAACTAAAGAGCAATAGTGAAATTACATGACTGACTCCGACTAACATCAATGAAGCCTCTACTATAATGACTATAGATAGCTGAGACTTGAATCTAACTACCACTAATCAATACATATGAGTAAGATAGTAAAGTACATAAATTACATCTAACTGAAGTCCCAGAAGTAAGAGAACTCATCATCTGCTAGCCAAAATCTACAACTCTATGATCGTGATATATGGACCTAAACTGGTACCTACATTATTAAGCAATGTTGAACATAGATATATATATGTGAATCATTATTTTTGGAATGTACTAAGCATATGGGGGTGAATGCCTAAGTAAAATCATGGATCAGTACTTTCTGCTAGTGGACTAGTAGAATTAAAGTTAAGTTTGTTTTCAAATAATGTAGGCTAAGTTAAAAAGAACTCACCTATGTATCTGTAAACTAAAAGCTAAAATCTCTTAGCTAATGACTTATGTATAACAATATCTGCATAAAATCGTGAGCCTTTACACTTAGTTTCTAAAAGTTGTTCTGTTATTCTATTTTAGGACTTAGGGTTTAGGGAATTCTTTTAAGAACCTTTCTATCATTCTTTACTAGTAGGGAGGTTCTTCTAACCGACATAAACCTTATGAACTATCAAGGAGTCCAATATCTAGTTCTTTTATGGGAAAACCTTACATTAGGAAGAGGTGTCATACTATGACCTAGTCTAAGTGATCACAATCTGTATCTGCCATTCATATAGAAATGGGAATAATATGGTAATATTAACCTACGTTGGCTCGTAGTTCTAGGAATGTATGATACGCTAAAGCCATACTTCCCACTTGGTGTTAAATACTACTCCATTTAATCCTTTTGCTCAATCTGTAGGAAATCCACTTTAGAATAAAGCGTAAAGGTTTGTAATGAAAAAACATTTATGCATATGTCTCTTTTAAACTGTAATAAAAACTAAAATGTGGATTCCATATTTATGTTGAGGATCAAAGGATCAAATCTTTCTCAAAATCTGAATATAAGCTAGTCATAGGGTTCTTGAAAGCAAAATCTTGTTAAAAATATCAATACTTAAATTAGGACTTTAAACCCATGTTTTAAACTCATATCAAGTCATCACAAAGTTCATGCTCAATAATAAAAATCTTGAAATTCATACATAATTTTATTCAAGATAGTAAAATTGAACTCTCAATTTATATAAAATTACTTCACACTCATAAACATGCAAAAGTAGAGACGTAATTAAACATTTAATCATTTGTAACATCAACATCTATAAATAATTATAATTGAGTAAGAATCCTAAACTGTAAAACATATAATATCAACTTTAAAAACTTGTTTTGGGAGCAATGATGAAAGAGGATCCTTGTTCATAACCCCACATACCTTATTTGATAAATTGAATTTGGAAGCTTGAACTTTGTATCTCTAATGGTGTTCTTGAAGCTTATTCTTGAAGTTCTTGAACATGGAAGCTTGGATTATTAACTTTTTTGGAGAAAATTTTGTGAAGTTCTTAGTGTTCTTGAAGGGCCTAGGTTTTCTTTGAGAGAAAGAGATAAATTATGATGTATCTAATGCTTTTGGGAATTAAATTAAGTATTATGGATGAATTTGTGTAAGGGGAAGTGAACAAAGTGCCCCTAGACCCTTTAGGAATTGAAATAGAGTGTGAACAATTTTATAACATGATTTCCATCACTTCACATTGCTAATCACGTCGATGACTGACGAGTCACGTCCCAATCACGTCAGCTTAGTGCCTCACATAGAAACTGCTATAACCTTTTGTTTGAGTATTGGATTAGGGCAAAATTTGTATGGTTGGAAAGCTATTTAAATTATCTACAATTTGGTGGGTATTTAGCTCCAAGGTTCTATGTATATAAAAAGTTATACACATTTAAAGCAAACCCTTGTTAAATCGAATACCAAACTATGGATGAATCAAAGGCTCTAAGCTCAACTTTGTTCTAAGTGATTCTTATGAACATTTTTCACCTCTAAAGAACATCAAACATGAGAATAAAGATCATGAAACTTATTCACATGGGAATCATTTGGATTTTAGCTTATACACGTAGGAATGAAGGTTCAAAGACTAGCCTAAAAATATGGGGTTTTACAATAATGAAACCCAAGTGTTCTATTTATAATCGAAAGCAAGTTCCTCATTTTGTGCCCATGGGTGTGCCAAGCTTATCTTCCTCCGCATTAAGGTTCATGGCACACTTTTAACATAGATGCACACTGTTTCTTGAAATTTTGGTTTGTGTCTTGGGCATGGAACGCCCTTATCTTTGAGGTTCAACGGCGTGATACGCCCATGGTTTCGGAAATTAAAGATTTCATCATCTTGAACTCCTTCATTTTGCCTTTGTTTTCCTTAGTTTGTTTGTGTCTTTCGTATATTAGACCTTTTTATGCTCTCGAACATTGCTCTGAACATCTATCATGGCCTCCTATAACATTATAAATAACTAATTAGTGCATACCACATAATAGAATTCATAAAAATAAACTACAACAAAACATAGCTCAAGCTAATAGTACTAATTTTCTCGTCTATACTCTAAGTGATGAAATGGATTTTAAAATTGTTTTAAAAATGCCTTAAACAGTATAAACAAGTATTTTACCACCTGGATGATCAATTATACCTATAAAAACTCATTAAACCCTCAAAAATTCCTCTAATCTAGGATAATCAAGCATAGATTATCACACTTAGGGGTGTAAATCCACATAAGATCAACAAGGCCAACAATACTTATAAGACATGACTAGGCAAGGAAGATAAGGATATATTTTAATATACATATATATATAAATAAGTTTATGTATATAAAACTTCTCCATGTAATGACTAAGGTAACAAACCTAGCATCTCAAGGAATCCTAATAAAGTAGGGAACTAGTGCTGGCATATTCATGGGCTATTGTCAAGTGTCAAACCCAAAATATGCTACCCAAAATGTAAAACACCATAAAAAGGAGAGGAATTAGAATCATTAATCAATTCTCTATCCCAGTCTGTAATTATCTTGCCATAATATAACCGTAACAACCATAATACAGGAACTGCCTAGTCTTGATAAATAATACCTAACTGAGCCCTATAAACTATATGGTTCAATCATCACTCAGTAACGACACTCATAACCTATATCTATGAAACCTCCCATAAGGATAACAAAAATTGGAACCAAATAATATACTAGTGATAGGTAATACCATACATTAAGGATGGCAATGTAAATATATAATACCATAACCTATCAAAGTACCATAAGATACCTTGTGTATATACCTCATCTAGTTCGATTGTTTACAAAGGTAGGACCTACGGTGAACTTTTATCTCCTACACGATGTCTTACAAATGAAGGGGTCAACAGAGGGTTCAAGAGTACCAATGTACATTGACCTGGTCCTGATCCTGTATTTCCAATAATCAATATACTCCATCTAGTACAAGGGAGATTTGTATATATAATAAATACAGGGACTCAACTGTGGCAAAAAGAGTGTAAGTCTAGAAATCTATCACATATGGTCAACTCTAGAACTAAATCATCATATGTAGTTGAACGAATCAAAATCTCTCACGACCAAAGTAAATAGCAATAGTAAAAGAGTAGCTTAAACCATGACCCAGAATCACTCTTGTCTAATTTCTAAAGCATCATTTTTCATTCTAAAATATCATTAATATTGTGTGAGGTGGTATGTTCCCATTATAAAAGGTTTCATTTAAAAGTGGAAAGCATGGATAAATCCCTTTTTATATAGTACGATAGTAAATTCTTGATTTAGTCAGAATTGTACCACTAAATGAGAATGAATGTACCAAAATCTATGCATCTCATCACCAATATCCAAACAATATAATCAGATGTGACTAAGAATATTCACATTAAATCCATGTCCTATATATGTATAAAATACTCATTAGAGTCCAACTGGTATCGGAATCATGACCTCGAACCCAACAGTATAATACTATTATAAAGGTGAGCCATAATTTTGGGAAAACTATGATCCAATCCACTAAGAAGAGATATAAACCTTATACTAATAAAAATTTAGCATAAACTATGCTTAACAAGATTATAATCTAAGGTGATAGGCTTCTATCGCTATAACATATGTTTGATCTTAAGGTTTGATTTACCCTTCTATCCCTAAACTCATAAATTAGAAGAAATCATTATAACACCCCAATTCGCTGAACTGGAATGCTACACAATGCTCATGACCCCGAGGGACCACAAGCTAACCCATGACTGATATCTGTACCTGTATACTATAAATCATAATATAATAATGTGGAATACATAGAACTGTAAGGCCATAAGGTTCAACGAAATAAAATCATGTGGGTGAAAATACCCAAAACAACCTAATCTGAAAGCTAAGTCTGAACGTAAATCTTAACGTAAATCTAAAAGCCTCTAAACTATCTAAATAAGGGGTTAAGGGAACATGTCTCCAACTAACTCCATAAAACTGAACTGAAGATATAAATAAATGTATCCAATCATATTGTCCTTGAATCAATGAGGAATCACTATGTCTCTGCGACTGGAATGCTACCGCTACTGCTGGGCTGGAGTTCGTGTCTCGGAACCTATGGTGTAACATGAAAAGAAAGCACCATAGCGCAAATGCATCAGTACAGATGGAGCACTGAGTATACGAGTAAGGTAGGCTGAACATAAAGGGTTTCATGCATGAACAACACTGACTCACTAATATGAACGTGGGAGTGCAAACATACATATATAGAAACTCGGACCATGAAGACATGATAACATGACCTGTAAGCTAATACATGGTTTACTGATAACTGTCATGACTGATACTAAAACAGATAACATGGATGACTGTATTTGACAGTCCTGTATATACTGAAATTTGAAGAATGCCCTGCGTTCCTTTATTGAGACTGATACTGAAACTGTGGGAAGAGGTGTTCAACTGACATGCCTCATGTATGCTGTTATGGCTAAGCTGGGGTCCAATATCTGCCCCGACTAGAGGGGTGTCAATATCGTACCACGGGTAAGGACAGCCTGTGAGTGACCCTTATCTGGCGGCTACTCAATAAGAATGGTGGGAACCCTAAACTTACGGGTTAAGCCACCTCATCAACCCTAATCTGATGTGTTAAGATGTCTTAACTTACGCTGGCTATGTAGTTCCGGAAAACAAGGGTGACTACTATGAATCACACCCTAAACTAGCGGGTGAGTTTCCATCCTTGGTTTCACTTGGTGCTAACCTCTATTCCCATTTGGAGGGACTATACATCAATAACTGACTGTGCATGATTTAATCTTACTAAATTCCGTTGACTGGCGGAATGTTACTGATATCTGACAACTGACTAAGATGATAACATTTTCCTGAATCACATGACTGACTGAAGTCTATGGAATCATAGCTTGAGTTTGGATATTGTGAAACATGAAATGGCTGTAGGTACATAGCCATAGTTTTTAGGTACAAGTACCCCTACGACTCGATAGGAGGAAACTGACACCCATGACATGACTCGATCATAAGATTTGAGTCCACAATTCACAATATCATAAGTAAGGCTTTCATAATAAGAAAAATTCTGAACAAACTATCACATGATCGGGAATGCACACAACATGTATATACTTGCATGGCTTCAATAACATGGTTATTCCATATCGCAACAATATCATGAGCATCTCGTATAACTTCTTTAATTCAAGACAATAGCATGGGATCACGTTGACCATAAACTTAGAACATGGAATAGTCATTTAGGACTTATTATGTCATAAAAGCATGATTTCTATTCCCTTTGGTATTTTCACAAACACCTTACATGGACATCTTAGGAATAGGTGGATTCATCAAGAATACAAATATTCTACCAGTAATTTCACATATTTATACGTTAAATACCACCATATACTCACAATAAACATACAAAGATCCCATCTTAGGCATCATCAAACTCCAACCACATGAACATCAACCACCAACAACATAAACATCATGTTACAAAATTTAGAAGATGTTTCTTGAGCTTCATGGATAAAAGGAGTCCATGAATCAACTCACGCATACCTTAGAAGGAAGATTCTTGATGATTGAGGTAGGAATTCCCTTAAAATTGGATCTTCAAGCTTAGTTATGCAACCCTAGTTGTTTTTCTCTTTTAGTGCTCTTGGATGATGAGCTTTGAGATGATAATAGGGTTGTAATATGTTTAGAAGCTATATATTTAGGGACGTGCAAGGAGTGTTAAAAGACTTAATTACCCTTAAAATAACTCAAAACGGACTGTTTTTGGCACCTGGAACTAACTTAGGCCACGCCCAAGTAATTATCTAAGCTAGGTTGGGCGGCGCCTAACCAATCGCCTATGTTTGGTTGGGCGGAGCCTAACCAATCGCCTGTACTTACTGTCTCTCATGAAAATGGGCATACCTTTTTGCTTGGGTATTGGATTAAGGAGAAATATGTATCGTTGGAAAGCTAATTTGATTCTCTACAATTTGGTGGGTATAAATCAGCCAAGATACCACATTAACATCTAGTTATAGTCATTCAAAGATGACCCTTGCAAATGAAAAATAAAACATGATGGATTCAAAAACTCTTAGCTTGTATTACCTTAAGTGACTCATATGAACATACTTAATGCATCATAAGCTATCCTATCACTAGGATATTCATTGTAAGTAATGTACTCAAGTATGAATCAGAGGATAGGAGATTTCATATGTAGGAATACTTATTCACTTCCTAGCTTAGAAATATGTGGGGTATTACATTCATAGTATTCTACCCATAATCATACCTAATATAAATACCTATAATTTAATATATATCATTCATTATCTTGTAAAGAAAATTAGATTAAAGACTACAATGTTGCAGAATCGCAAGTTCTTGAGTGGTCCATAAATTGTCCACCTTTGTTCCACAATCTAAAAATAGAAATCTACATGTCATTCGGTGTAAAATGAGATGCATATCACTATTTATAGTGATGGATCAAAATTAGGATCAAGAATAGGCTCACAGGGCCTGCAAATAGAATCTAAAATTGTATCTTTTACATGGTCCCTCGAAGGACTAGGAATTTGTGTTCTAAAGTTAAGCACAAATGGTGCATAAATTGGGCCCCGAGTAATCCCCTAAAATCTAGAGATTTAAGGAACTAATTACTAAGAATTTTCAATGAAATAGGATGCAAATTGAAGCAAAAAAATAATTTTAGGCAACCAAGGAGCGTTAGTCTAGCTTACCGTAGTTTTATGGGATGATTACCTACTTTTTCCACAAGTTCTCAAAATTATGGGGAAAATATGAAAAATCAATTGAATAAAGGGTATTTAACAAACCCCATGAGTCTCTAAAGTGAGAACTTGTCCCTTAAGTGGCTACTGCTTAAGAGACCCAAGTCCGGTAAAGTAGTTGGGTCATGGGACGCAGGCACAACAAAAGAAGTCTTCTCACCACTAATGTAATTTCCTCACAAGTAGTCCTTGACCTCTAAAGCGGTTCATAAATTTCAAAGTGCTTGCTGCTAGATTCTCTCTGACTGCTAAAGTGTTCATACCAAATATGAGGCAAAAGAGTTTAGCTAAGTCCTGAAATCCCGTCCACGCTAACGAACTGTGCTACCATGCCAAATTCGGCATTCCAGACACAATTTGACCATCAAAACATTAATCCAAGAAATTTTTCACTAAATGTAGGGACCATACCTATAGTTACATTTTTTGTAGAATCCACCCAATAACCCAAAATGAGTTTAAAATCCTCGAGAACTTCACCAAGGGTACCTTTAGCCTAAAATCAATATGTTGGAGTAGATGATGCTATTGGAATTCTCATCAAAGGTCATCTATAAGGATTTTTTATTCAAGACCAATTCCATAATAGTGAAAGCTTCAAAATAGGAAAATAATCCTAAAGCCTAAATAAACTCTACAATAACTGAAACAACCATTCAGACAAGTCACTAATGACCTATAGTAGTTGTAGGAAGGCTCAAAATGCAAAACATATGCATAAATCAAGGAAATGACCTAGAGGGACTTTACATCAAGTATGTCAATAGTCCAGGCCACTCATGAATCCAAATAACAATAGTATTATCAATCGGTCCACTCATGAAATACAAAATAATAAGAATAACACATTGCCGTCTATTTATGGAACTTTCAGTCTAACCAATACCGTGTATCAAATACAATGGGTTTGAGAAATTTCCATTATCCATAAACTATAAGGGACGAGCTCAGTTTATGTACCAAATAACTAAGATATCTTATGTCTGCCTCTCTTATGCCAAACCAAGTATTATACCATCCATATTCCATTGTCCTTAAACTTATACTTACGGAATTCCACCAATTCTATAATGATGGACTTTACTTGTTTATCTCAATAAATAAACTCATTTCACAATATGTATATTTATAATATTAGATAACACAACCTCACTTATAATTTTAAAATATGTCCTTTAAACAATCTTTTTTTTTTGTGATTAATAAATTGTAATACTATCCAACAAGTTAAATACACAACATGTTTGACAAAAAAATTGACAAAGAACCAATTTATATGCATGCATACACTAAATTTAGTGTCAACTACAATTTAACCATCACCTACCTTAGTCAAAGCCTTGTAATTCCCTTACAAACTTCAGCCTTGCCATTTTTAAAATTTTACCTTGATTATGGTCTAAAAACCATAAGGTAATAACCGTTCAAATAATTTCATATCATATACAAGGATTATAACCTAATCAATTATCCCCAAGGAAAAACTAATGATTATTCCCTTATTTAAGGTTGTTTCTACCTTTATTCTACTTTAGTTCTACCAAATTCATTTTTATAAGAGTGACTTCTAAGCATGCAATCATAAATTACCCACCCTTTACTTAAAACTAAGGATTACTCTTTCTTTTCACTCATTTACACCAAAATAAAAACCTAGATTATGTAAAATCTTCCCTTACAATCGAAACCTAGTTATTTTGAGAATTAATTATTGAAAAACTAGTTAAATTAGTAGATTTTTAACACAATGAAGGATTTTCGGTGGAAATTAACTATCTTTGCCAAAAATTGTTCTTTTTAGTTTTGAAATAGAAATAGAATAAAAATAGCATTTTAATTATAAAGCTACATTTAACTATGTGTATCTCGCTATTGCGGTAGATTCCTAATTAGTAATGGGATATACTCGATATGGCGAGATTGATTGATGTAGACTTCTACTATTAAAATATTCCTTCTATAGTGGGCCTGTGGTAGTGGTCAGACTCAGGTTAATTCAACATAGCTAATCTAGTAAATATGACAATTCTAGAATTTTTCTAGTTTTACAATCCATCAAGATTTTGACATCTTAAAATAAGCCCTTTATGTCAATCACGATATCTAAAGGTCTACTTACCCCAATTCTCTTCTAAAAGTTTTTATGTATTGCTTCAAACGTTAACTATCACAATAGGGTCTCCAATAATATGAATGATAACATATTCATTACCAGATTTACCTAGATTATACCACACTTGGATTTCATCAATGATTAGCCTAGCTTGAAATTTTAAATACTTTATACGAGAAGAATCTTAACCCAAATTTTTGAACACTAAACAATACCATAATAAGGAAAGGGACATTACAATAGACACCAATTTAACCATTGTTCTTTTCCAAATTATAAATTAAGAAAATAAGGAAAATAAAGAAAGAGAATTACATGAATCCTCAAATATATGAGGGTACTTATTGTGTATGTACTTCTTATTCTCCTAAGTGGCCTCCTCAATAGGATGGTGCTTCAACTAGACCTTCACTGATCCAACCTCTTTAGGTCTCAACTTTTTTTTATCTTGGCAAGAACCGTTATATTCTCTTCAGGAAAAACAGAGTGCCCTTTAATTATATAGTTGCTATCCTCATGGTGTTTCTTAATCATAGAAACATGAAACACCAAACCTCTTCCCAAAGGCTTCACATCATCCACCATGAATAAACTGATGATTGATTTACACCTTATCCTTTAAAGAGCTTTAAATAGGGTAATATAGATAATAAAGTGATAATTGTTATTGTATGAGAAGTCATACAATGGTAGCAATTTATCCTAGTGACCCTTAAAATCATCCATTTATTCTTGTAACTTATCTTTAATTACATAAAAGATCCTCTTATATTGCCTATCTGTTATGACCTTAAAGTTGAGGTCATGATGGAACCTACCTCAACTCAATCCCTATATGTAAGCCAAATCCCATAAATAAAGGAAAATTTATAATAAGATAATAAACCCATAAATATAAGCCTTCTAGAATAATATCGGGATGTAACATATAGATAACATACACTTAAACTATATATATATTATACCCAAGATATTAGTTTCATGTGTAAGAGTATCTAATATAACTTAGAATAATGAAAGTATCTAAGTATATCTCTAAAAGGTCATAAAGAAAACTAGCATAAGATAAGGTTTAAAATCATCCCCAAACTTTGGAGGTCACCAGTACCTAAAATATCAACTACAAAACACACTAGATTGGTGATGTGCCTTGGTTTTATGCCACTTTCGATGCTTAAAACCCAATAATATTTAAGTACTTTGGTCCTTTCTGTTAGATGTAATGTTTTTTTGTGTTTTTGTTGTAAGAAACAAGGTTTTCGGTAAAATAGATGATAAAGAAGTTAAAGTGTAAAGGAGCACCACTTAGAATGTAATTATGGGTCATAAGTGGTACTTACGACCATCGTAAGCCATATTGTAAGTGTCAAAGAAGATATGTTTTAAGATATAAAGATCACGTAAGTGTCATAGATATGTCCTACAGATTTGATGACAAGTCTATGAAGTAACGAGTCAAGTTGAACATAGTCCTTGTTATCTAATATTAATTTTAATATAAAGATATCAAGATTTGTTACTACTATTATTGCTCTTACAAAATCCACCTATTTATATTTCTACACTTTTTCATCTACATCAACAAATTCGTGATAATGATTCGACTTATTTCCTATGGGTTCGACCCCCATCTTTTTTGGGTTTTATATTTGACAGTGCTTGTGTTATATTTTTTATACTTCTTGGAGATGTAATCATAGAAGAAATTAAATTTTGGCACTATTAATATGGAATATAGTTACAAACTAATTGATTTGAATTTTTGAGGTTGTTGTGTTTTGTTTTTCTGTTATTCTTATGGCTTAAGCCAGTGTACGCCCAATAATCAGAGTTAGGGAAATCCCTTAATCTCACTTTATATTGAGATAGAGCATACCTTATAATATAATTGTAATATAAAAAGGCTTGAGCATGGGGTTCATAATGACCATAATCTAATTTTATTACCTCCACGTGTTGTGTAAGAAATAGCCGCATAGACTACTGCTCGATTATTGATTGAAGAGAGTGTGAGGTGGGATATTACTACTTTTTGTGTAGTTTAATATAAATGAGTGATATAGGAAATAAGAGCAATAAGTAGAACTTGATAGAGCTAGAAGAGATAGAGATCAAGTACCCATTGCTTTTGGTTTTTTTCTAGCATATGATGTTCTGGAGGCATATTTAGGGTATGTTGATCTTTTTTAAAAGAAGATATGATTCCTCCTAAGTTTCCTCATAGGGTTATTTTTAATGTTAAGAGTTTTATGATCCGATTAGTGAATTTGAAGGGTTTATTTACTGGTATGCCATCTGATAATGCAAACATGCACATCATTAATTTTTTTGGGATCTACACTTCGTATAATTTACTTTGGGTGAGTTGGGAAGCTATGAGACTCAGGATTTTCCCATTCTTTCTTACAGGTAAAGGAACATTATGGTTAGGGGAATTACCTCATGGATCCATCTCTAATTTGAATAAGTTACAAAAATAATTCTTGGACCAATTCTTCCCACCTTTTAGAATACTACAGTTGAAGAATGAGATTTATAATTGTAGATAGTTGCATTCAAAACCATTCTACGAGACATAGTGGACATTCAAGAAAAAGTTAATATTGGAGCCCAATCATAGATACTAGGGAGGAATTTGCTTTAGATATTCTATAGATACTTGAATGCCAGTACCAACACTGTTATTGAAACTACTACTAGTGGGAATTTTATGACCCATCATTAAAGTTAGCTGCAAAAATCATAGATCGACTCTCTAATGCCAACTTATGGTGGAATAATCTAAAGGAATAAAGAGGAGTCGATAATATACTATTATTGCTTCTAGTCAGTATAGAATTATAGATGATATAGTGGCTTAAGAGTTTTTATAGCTGAGGGTGGAGATCGGGTTACTAACCAAGCAATTTTTAACTTTGAATTCACAAAAGGTAAATATTGTAGGCACACAAGGTTTATCCCCTAGTTTTTATGATTTTGATATTTAGGAGGAAAGGAAGTACACGAATGAATAAATTGTGGTTTTTTTAGCCAAGGTCCAAGGGTCAAATTAAGACTTTGGGATCTCGAGGTAAGGGAATTAAGGTCAAAACTGCTATAGGGATATATATAGGAATTTAAAAAGAAATAGATGGTGAATTGAGGTGAAAAGATACTTATATAGATAAGAGTGGTGCATATGTTATGCTAAAAAAGCATGATACTAATTCAAGGATAGCAGCATTACTTGCAAAGCTAGTAGATGGTTCAAAAAATTAAAAGAGTTTTCTTACGAAGATTAAGGAAGATATTTCAGGACAAATCCATAAGGTAGAATTACATGCTACAGTGATCAAAAAACTAAAGCACCAACTTGGTTAGATGTCGACATCTTTAAATCAGCACAGATTGGGCACTCTTTTGAGTAACACTATATAGAATCCAAAGATTTATAGTCACTGTTTGTCCATCACTACTTAGAACCATAAGGCTACTATTGATCCACATATGCTGGAAGTTGATAAGGTAAGGAATGATGTTATTGACCTTTATAATGTACCCAAAGATGACACTTAGATATTAGTGATTTCTGTTGAGATGTTACAAAAAACAAAAGATGTTGAGAAAAGTGTTAAAACTGATAATGAGAAGAGGAAGGAGGTAGAGCCAATTTTGAAGACCATTCCAGGACCTCTTCCACCTTTTCCTCAAATTTTAAAAAAGAAGTAAGAAGATGGAAAGCATAAAAAGTTCATGTCTATGTAAAGTAGTTGTCAGTGAATATGCCCTTTATTGAAACATTAGAATAGATGCCCAGTTATACAAAGTTAATTAAGGACTAATTGATGAAGAAAACAATGTTGAGTTTTGAGCTCTCTTATAATATGAATAATTGTAGTTCCATTTCTTCCTGGTCTTTGATTAAAAAGAAAGAGTACCCCACAGATTTCATTATTCCTTGCACTATTAGGTCTCTGAATTTTTCATAAGCATTGTGTGATCTAGGAGCTAGCATAACTCTAATGCCGCTAGTGGTTTATAGGCAGTTGGGGTTGGGGACATCTTAGGGGATGTCAATGAGATTATTAATGGCTGGCTGAACTGTGAAGATATTTATTGGTATAATATGTGATGTTTTAGTAAAGTTAGCTTTTTTTATATACCCTGTTGGTTTCATAATTTTGGACTGTGAGGTGTATTTCAATGTTTCTATTATCTTAGGAAGGCCTTTCCTAGCTACAGGCAAGACATTGGTTGACATAGAGATGAAATATATGAAATTTAAGCTCAAAGATGAACATGTTACTTTCAATATGGATTAGCCAATAAGGCGTCTAAAATATATGAGAGTGGTGTGTATGATAGATAATGTTGATGATGATGCATTGACTATACCTATTAAGGAGTGACTTGGTGTAGAGGTGTTGGGAGTGGTGATCATTAACTTTGACAGTGATAACATTAATTAGTTTGAAGAGATGGTGAGAAATCTTATTGGTAGAGCATATTACACCTATACGCCAAAGATGTTTGACTTGGACTTAAAGAATAGTGTGACTCCACCAGCCAGGCCATCTATTGAGCTGTCATAGGTCTTAGAATTAAAAGCCCTTTCTTCTAACTTAAACTATGAATTTTGGGGGACAAAAAATACCTTACTAGCTATAATTACAAATGATTTAGTTTAAACCAGGTTGAGATCTTGATCTCGATATTAAATAGGTTTAAAAGGTCCATTAGTTGGACCGTTACAAATATTGTTGCACTTCTAATTGGAATTTATAGTCATAAAATTTATCTAGAATCGGAGTGTATACCTACCATTGAGCATTAATATTATCTTAATCCACTAATGCTAGAGGTAATGAAACAGGAGATTATCGAGTGGTTAGATACAGGTGTGGTTTATCCTATTACAGGAGGCATGTGGGTGAGCCTAATTCAATATGTGTCAAAAATGGATGGGATCATTATTATCTCAAATGAAGAGAATGAGTTGGTGCCCATGAGATGAGTTATGAGATGGAGAGTTTGTATGGATTATCAGAAGCTAAACACTCAGACGTAGAAGGATAACTTTCCTATGCCATTTATGGATCAAATGTTAGATTGTCTCATGGGTAGAGTATGGTATTGCTTTTTTCATAATTATTGGGGTATAATAATATTTTTATATCCCCTAAAGACCAAGAAGAGACAACTTTCACATGTCCATATGGTATGTTTATGTTTAAGAGGATGTCTTTTGGACTTTGTAATACTCCTGCTAGCTATTAGTATAGCATAATGTCCATCTTTTTGATACGATGGAGGATACTATAGAGGTTTTTATGGATTATTTATCAGTCATGGGTGATTCTTTATATGACTATTTGGATTATTTGGCTAGTGCACTTCAAAGATATGAAAAGTTCCACTTGATGTTGAATTGGTAAAAGTGTAACTTTATGGTGAAAGGGTATAGTCTTATAGAACAATATTTCAAAAAAGGATATAGAGGTTGACTGAGCAAAGATTGTGGTGATTGAAAAATTGACTCCCCCTATTTGTTTCAAGGCTATTAGAAGTTTTATGGGTAATGTAATGTTTAATAGATGGTTAATCAAGTAATTCTCAAAAATTACAAATACATTTTGAAATTTATTAGAGAAAGAGGTGAAATTTATGTTTGATAATGTGTGCCTTAAGGTTTTGAGTGCCTAAAAGAGCTATTGATTTTTCCTCCTATCATTGTGTCCCTAGACTAGTCTCTTCAATTTGAGGGAATGTGTGATGCCAGTGGTGTGGCTCTTGGATTTTTCCAAGGCCAAAGATGTGAGAAAATATTTTATCCCATATATTGTGCCAACAAAGCACTAGACCCTAAACTAAAAAAATTAAAATATGACAGATCAGGAGTTATTTACGATGGAGTTTGATTTTAAGAAATTTTGGTCATATTTGGTTGGGAACAAAGTCGTTATGTATACTAATCATGCAGTATTGTGGTACCTTATGGAAAATAATTGTGCAAAGCATAGGTATATTCGGTGGGTACTATTGCTATAGGAATTTGATTTTTAGTTCAATGAGTAAAAGGGTACAGAGAATTATGTCGCAGAATATCTATCCCACCTAGAAGAAGAGGAAATACTTAACTTAGGGGATGAGATTGATATTGATAAAGCTTTTCCAAATGAGTAGGTCTTAGAAGAATCAGAAGACTTAATCCCTTAGTTTTCTGATTTTGCCAATTATTAGCAAGTGACCTCATCCTAGAAGATTTATGATTTTAAAAGAGAAAGCAATTTATGCATGACATATGTAAGTTTTTCAGGGATGACCTATTATTATTTTGGGTTTGTGAAGATGGTACGATTTGGAGGTGCAATCCAAAAGTTAAGATGACACATATTCTTAAGGTGTGTCACATGTCCCAAATTAGGGGCCACTATGGTGGTACTCAAATGGCCCATAAGATTTTATAGTTTTATTACTATTGGCCGACTATTTTCAAAGATGAACATGATTATGTTTGCGCCTGTTATCAATGCCAGTGCCAAGGAAATACCTCGTCGAAGCATGTAGTCTGCGTGACACCCATTCTTGATCTTAAGTTGTTTGATGTGATAGGGATTGATTTCATGGGCCTATTTGTGAGTTCATACTATACGAAATATCTGTTAGTGGTTGTTGACTATGTTTCTAAACGGTTGGAAGTAGTTGCACTTCCTAATAATGAGGGTTGTTTTGTCACGACATTTTTGAAAAAGAACATATTCTCAAGGTTTAGTACTCTACGTGCTATTGTTAATAATTGTGGTCTGATTATTCTAACCATTTTCTTAAGAGCCTACTTGAAAAATGTGCAGTGAAACATAAGGTGTCAACACCTTACCTTCCGCAGATGAGTGGATAAGATGAGGTCTCCAATCATAAGATCAAGTTTATATTGGCAAATTTTATAAATGCCAACCGAATTATTTCGTTAACAAAACTAAATAATGTAGTTTGATCTGAACAAAAACTTTTAAAACACCTATAAGTTCCTCTCTATATCATCTTGTGTATGAAAGGCACGCCACTTGCTGGTTAAACTTGAGCATAAGGGACTATGGGTATTAAAAAAGCTAAAATTTGAGAGGAGTGATGCTGAAAACCTGGGATGTGTTAGGTAATTAGTTGAATGAACTCTGGAACCAAGCTTATTAGAGTTCATCTTTGTATAAGGTGAATATTAAGTTGTATCATGACCAAAAGATTGTGAAAAGGGTGTTCCAACCTTGTGTTATGGTCATGTTGTATAATTTAAGGCTTTACTTGTTTCATGAAAAGTTGAAATATAGGAAGTATTGACAATTCGTTGTGGTTGGGGTATTCCATCATGGTGCAATTAAGTTGAAGCAAGATAGATTAGCTCATTTCAAGGTTAACCGACAACATTTTAAGCACTATATCTGAAATATTGAGGAAGTGAAGATTTGTATAGATGTAAACCTTGGCGAAGTCTTAGTAGCCAAGGCTACTGAGTTGTTTCACAACGTTAAATTGGGTTCATCATGGGAGGAAACTCATGGGCTAGTTGTTAAAGCTTGGGTATCCAATATAGCCACGTCGTGTCACAATGTTAAATCAAGCATCGATTGAGAGGTTAACCAATATTTTTGTATTCACTTTATTTTTGTTTCTGTAGGTTCAAAGCATGGGAAAACACATAGAAGATGGTAAAAAATTGGTAAAAATGGACAATTCTAGGTAAGTGGACCTCCCACCTACGATGAGTAAGCGGTTTCGTAGGTGGAAGAAAATTTTTAGGGGATTCTTGAGTCTATGAAGTTGTAATTATAGACCCACTTATGTGATCTTAAGAAAAACTTATGACCCTACTTATGAGGGTTGTCAAAATCAGAGATGAATAACCTACAGGAACCACTTACAATGCCGCTTATGGTGGTCGTAAGTGGTACTTATGGACCATAAGTTGACCAAATAAAAAGATCAAGATTTTTTAAATCTGGGTTAGGCCCAAGTAACCCGACCCGATCCTACCCTACCCCTTTCATTAAAACCACAAAATCTGATCCATTTGCCCCACTACTTTGAATTTTAAAACTCCTGCTCCTACACAAACTACTCAACTTCTCTCTTAAATTATAAAATGTAAAAACTCTCTCAGAATCTCACCATTTGCACACATAATCATTAGAAAGTAGGGTTCTTTACACTTTCTTCAACTTATCCTTTCAAATCTTTGAAACTAGGTAAATACTTTTCAGATCCAACTCAGTAAAATCATGATCTTGATTATGGAATTTAAGAATAATGCCTGATATAGGCTGAAACTGGTAACTTCTCATGAACCTTTAATAGTATGGAGCCAAATTTGTGTAATATTGAATTCGTTGTATGATTTGTACTTAGAAAACCTTAGATCACTTTAATAATGCAAGTAGAAGTTGAATAATGAGATGAAAACCCAAAATACATTTGCAATACCTATGAAATTAAATTAATACATATTTTAGGTTACAATAATTGGCTAAAAATTGAAACATACACTTCGTGGGAGAAAAATTTATGGAAAATTGACAAACTCTCTATTGGTCACTTAAGATGCTTCTTATGGGCCTCATAATTAGTACCTATAATGGTGTAAGTATCCTTATAAGTGTCATACCTAAAGCCCTAAAACTTCATAGCTCTGTCCAGTACTTACGAGGGCACCTACGACCCCCATAAGTACTACTTAGGCCTCCATAAGTGAGGTCATAGGTTGCCCTGCCTTAGATCGTCAAACATTTTCAAATATTCTATTTTGATCTTGTATTTCAAGAAATAACAACAACATTTTTAGGTATGACGACACTAAAAGCTGAACTAAAGAATGGAGTTGTGTCTAGGCTCTGAGACAAGTCTTCTAAATGGAGTGGCTCTATAGAAAAGTACCTCCTAAGCCAAGGGAGCACCTCATTTTCCCTATAAAAGACTCGATACCGACCATAAAGACAGGCTACAGCTACAACAGTTATTGCCATATTAGACACTTCAATATATATGGGCCCCAGCCCATACCAGCTATTATTCTCAAAGATCTTAGCCTACCCCAATAGAAGAAAGAACCCAAACTACAACACTTAGACCTTTTCATAAACATAATATGTAGTCGGCCTTCACCGCTATAATCTTTCTAGTCTGAAAGAGAGAGTGTGGTTTCAAGTATGGTGTAGAGCATGAAGTAGAGTCAGTATTAGCGTATTGCGAGGAATTTTAGTATGGATATGTTTTCTGTTTTAGAGATAAGAAAAATGCATCTATTTTTTATTCTGAGGAAAGATCGAAGAATGTATCTAATTCAGCAAGTGACTCAACATCTAGTTCTATTATACCCTATTCTAAGGAGGGTATTGCCTAGGTTCCATGGCAGATATCTTTATTATCATTATAGGGTACTCAGATGTTTAAATAGAATACTTAGCCCCCTATTCCACCACCTGTTATCCCAACATCTTATTCCACACATTTCTTGATTGTACTTATTTTTTATATTTCATTGAGATGGTGTGTAGAGGAGCTACGATATATTTTTTTAGAGAGGTAGCTTCATCATGGAGTAAGGTTGTTTGAATCATAGTATTATAGTAGAGGATAAGATTGATTTTGGATTGGGCTAACAGGAGCATCATACCAGTAAGCCTTATTTGATAGATATTAGTAAGGGTAGTTAACTCAGCCCTAAGGTTTATATAGCTCTGCTCTAGTTTGGGAATTCTATGCCTCATATGCCTCGATGATCTATTTGATTGCCCTGATTAAGGGTAGATATGTTGAGAAGCCCTATATGACCGAAACTTTAGTTAGGGGTGCCAGAGGATATTTCTGAAGAAGCCAGTGGGTGTTATTTGGCCCAAAAAATAAAGGACCAATGTCAACAGTTAAGTTTGATTAGAGAATGAGGCTAGTGCAGGATAGGCGCACTATAAGGGAAGAAGAAAATAAATAAGAGATAATTTGGCAAGATGGATAGCCACCCATATTTCAATGATGGGCACTGAGTCTACTTGGGTTTAGGGAAAATGAGAGATAAAGAAGGTTTTGTCGTAAATTTTTTACTGTGCTGCATCATAGTGTGAGTTCACCTTCTTTGGACAACATAATTACATAGGATAGAGTATAATTTATTGTAAACTTATCGTTGTCTATGATGTAGATTTTGCAATATTGATCTAGCTGGAGATCCATATTAGAGAAATTGGTATGACCACCACCCTCCATTCTCTGTATTTTATCCAGCAATTATTTGAGGTAGTCAGAGCACCACCTATTCTTTAGGTAAATCATTAGATTAAGGTGACACAAAATCCACATTGTCTCGATAAAGGATGTGGCAAACCCAATCCTTGCACAAAGAGTGCAACCACCTCCTATAACTATTCTAGCCTATTTTGAGGAGTTGTCTATTCTAGTTGAGCTGGTGGAGAGACTGTATGTTATTATTGATATTAAGATGGGTAGAGAGCTTAGCCAATGAGTTCTATAGGTAGTTAGAGGGCTACGAGTTCATCTGCACTAGCTCAATATACTACTTTAGACCCAGCTAAGATATCTACCTTTTCTCTTTACCCTACTGTTATTGATTAGATTTGTATAACACATGAGTTGCAACGTTACATGATTGAGTGAAAGGATTAGGTGACTTCCTGCCTCACTCATATCGAGACTCGTCTAGCTATATTATTTTCATAGATATAACCGTAGGTTTGAACTACATCAGAGACTGTTGAGGCTTGATTTGAGGAAAGGTTGAGAGAGAATATGGAAAGGTATACTAGGTAGATTCATACTCAGATTGATAGTTTTAAGGGTTAGATGAATTTATGATTGCATGAGGTACACACTCCTCTTTTATATGGCTTCCATGAAGAGATAAATACATTGTCTATCAAGGTACGAGCACTAGCGGAGAGCCATTTTTCATTCTTTCTCTTATTAATGCAGCCTTAATGCAATAATTACCTCCACTTACACCTATGTACTTTGACTTATTTGTTGATTATGAGGTGGATTCAGTTTATAGGGCCGAGATAGGTCTAAAGGAGGATCTATAGGACCCAACTATTGACTTTGGATAAGCCTTAAAATATGTATCTCTTGATTCAATTATGGTCGTGTTAATTTATGTAAGGAGGAAAATTGACATAGTAGTAGGAACATCTTCTAGTCATGCCTCAACACTACCTCCGCCATTGCATCCATAACATGACTCATATAGGGGCGAGTCTGATTCAAAAACCTTTACTATCCCTTGTAAGTCTTCATCTCTTGTAATTACTTTTTAGTTATGCACTAGGGACAATATGTAGTATTTAGTTAGGGTAAGGGTATACCACAACTGACTGTTTCTCTTGCCATATTTCTTTTCCAATTAGTTGTGTTATCCTAGCCAAAGTGGCATATTTAGATCGTATTGTATTTTGTTTTATGTGTTTTGTGTTTTTTTGAGTGATTATGCTTAATTTAGAGAAAAAAAAAATAAGGGTAGTTTACATATTCTATTTATTTTTAAGTGTTTGTAAAATTTGATACCTCTCCAAATAGATTTTGTGAATTGTGTGATGTGAAGTTATGTGTGACTATTGT
This sequence comes from Capsicum annuum, assembly GCF_002878395.1. Lineage (NCBI taxonomy): Eukaryota > Viridiplantae > Streptophyta > Magnoliopsida > Solanales > Solanaceae > Capsicum > Capsicum annuum. Next base: position 76,841 of record NW_025893204.1, read on the forward strand.
AAATCTTTTTATGGGATTAGGATTAGGGACCAAATAATATATCATTGCATGAACTTGATAGGTAGTAGTTGGTAATAAAACCTTATACCATGTGTGTGTGAGATTCTTAAATAGTTCCTTTATGTATTTAATCCAAAACTTTATTGATTAGTATTTTCTACGTTGTAGGATAGTTGTTTAAGACAGTATCATAGGCTATTTTAGATTTAATCCACTCTTAGCCTAAATAGCGATAAAAAATATGAATAAATATCCCTTGATCCCTAAATTTGAGCCTACTTTGACCTATTTTTCCTATTTTCACCTTGTCACCTTCTCGAATAGATTACAATGAACCAGTTTTGTCCTTGGTCCCCCTTTTGACATTGTGTACCTCAACTCAAGCAAATAGCCTAAGTTGAGGGTTGCTATCACATGGATGCATAGTTAAAAGTAGGTGAAAAAAAGTTAAAATAAAGTTGGTTAAGAAGTGGACCCAAATATAAGTATAGTGTCAACGAGAGTGAGTCACTACTTCCTAAATGTAGCATACCAACCCCCAAGCCTACATTACACGCCGAACAAAGTACTTTAGTTATCCTAGTTCAACTTCTAAAAAACCTAGGTATAAATAATAAAGGCAAGCATATGGTATTCTATACATATTAATTGGATCTTCTTTTCTATGTGTGAGTGTATCGATATCACATTGTATTAACAATTTATGATCATACTATGAGACTGGACTTTATTGTTGTGAGGGTACATAGATTGTGTTGCTAGAGGCTTATTTGTTTGGCTAGTAATAACTTGCATATTTTCCTGATTGGTTATTGCTTATAAAATGCAATATGTTGATTCCTTTGTGTCACATTGATATGCTACATAAATCCATAGAGTTGGTTTTAAAAAGTTTAAAATAGGAGGGGTGAGAATTTGTTGCTTAAAGTGAGTTGACGATCGTGGGTACCTTAGCTTTCTTTTGATTAGGCATTATTTTTTTGTTATATTTCTATTGCCTGGAACATGAACAACTTTCTATGTTGAGAGTGTTGGTGTGGGATGATTTCATTGTACTTGCGATGCTTAAAACAAGTAAATATTCAAGTACTTAGGTATTTTTTTGTTACATGTGATGTGTTTTTGTTTGTGTGTTGCAGGAAACTAAGTTTGAAGCAAATTATAAGAAAAAGAAGTTGAAGTGCGCAGATTGATTATTTATGGGCCCACTTATGAGCTATAAGTGCTAGTTACGGCTATCATAAGTGGTCATGCATGTGTTAGAAAAGATATTTTCTGAACATCTAATTTTTAATGTTTATTATGAGAGTTACGAAGGCTTACTTAAGGGGTGTAAGTACCACTTACAACTCTCTTAAGTACCATTATAGGTTGGAGGTCCTGAAATTTCTTAACTCATCTGACACTAACGACCCACCTAGGGGTTCATAGGTAGTACTTACGGCCCGTAAGTGGGTCCATAAGTTGTTGCCGACTTAGTTTTCCTTTTTTGTTTTGGTTAGGATTTTTAACGTTATGATCTATTATAGAAATTCCCCTAGGATGTCTTTGTATTATTTTACGCACTCTTTACATTCATAACACTATTGATTATGAGATTTGACTTTTTATCTTGGAAACCTTCTTTCTTGGTTTCTATGGTTGAATATTATTTTGAGATTCTGGTATTATTGTAAAATTATTCATATTCATTCTTTTTTGAATTCAGTGGATGTTCTTGCAAACATAAGTAGATAAACCACCTAACAAGGGTCATGGGCACCTTGATGGAATAATGAAGTAGAGGTAGTGCAATGTCTTTCTTGATCAATATTCTTCATGCATTGTGATCTTCTTTGGTTTGATTGCTTTCTTAACAACTGTAAATCCTAAAAACCTACCTCTAGTAGAAAGTTACTCAAAAAGCGAGGCAGACATTAGGAAAAGAAGATCACAACAGTAATTTGATGCTACCAACCTTAATCTAATTAATTTGACACTCAAAAGGTAGTAGTTAATCGGGAATCCAGGATAATGTTTAGTAAGGAGACACTCTAATACTTAAAAAGTGAAGAGTTAAATTCACCAAAGGCGTTCACAAGACAATTGGTGGTACGTATCTTCTCAGATTTTTCATGCAAGGCATTGAGATAGCTTCACGGAGTTCGATATGTCTATGGTATTAGGAAGTCAGGGGGAACATAGTCCTACTATTAATGTCATATTGATTTGATTATAAAGAGATCAAAATTTCTTACCACTGTTATTGTTCTCACAAAATTTCCACATATACTTTTCTGCACTTTTTCAGCTACTTTAGTAAATTTGTGATATAGATTTCGTTGATTCCCTATGGGTTCAACCGCAGTCATTGTTAAGTTATATACTTGATAGCGACCATGTTATACTTCTTGCAGGTGTAATCTTTATAGACATCAATTCTCTACAATGGGTCTCACACCAAAAGGGTAAAGAAGTATGAGGAATTACGAAGAACTTGTACATTATATGTATCATAGGCTAACTTAAAAAACCAAAAAAATAGATAAAAGATACTATGAGCACGTACACCTACAAGCAAAAAAATCCAAAACCATAGCTCACAGCAACTCCTCTAAAATTTCTAAGATATAATATCAAAAGGAAACAACAACAATCACAATAGATATAAGGGAATATAATACACTTAAACAAGTATAAAAAAGGTATAGACAATATGCAAATGCAAATTAATATAATGCAATGATGAAGTAATGATGGAACTTATCGATACCGTATAAGCCTCAACACGTTAGATAGGAACCATGGGGGTTCTCAACCCACATAGCTTTCATATTATTAACCAGCCCTATTGAAAAAGGACCTCATCCTTGGTTTTGTAACATCATACAATCCACCTTAACACAATGACCTTAATCATGGGTTTTATAAAAAGTTTCTATTTTATTTCTCAACAGGAATATCTAAGTGTTATCAATCTCATGAACATGTATCGATACTATGAGGATATAATGCTCAGAACTAATTAGTGAGTACATAATAATCAATTAATTACATGTATAAATAATCTCAAAATCTACTCCATTTCACAATGATTCATGATATAATCTATCATAGGGCACCACTGGTATAAATAGTCACATAAGACATATATAATATCATTTAGATGCTTCACTTGGGTATTAATAACATGATAAAGATAATTTAATTCTTAAAAAGTCCTATAATATCTACAACCCCAACTTAGGCTACACAATGAAAATAATGGAAAATAACGCGCATTTAAGGCCTGAAGTCATCAAATAAAGTTGTTGAACAAAAATCACAATATTTACCACCTTTCAAGTGAACAATAAAATGCACAAAATCCAATAGATGGGTACATGAAGAATATAATAATTTAGAAACATAACTCTCTAATCTAATTTCCTAACCCATTGCATACTTTGTCGGATGGTTAACCACCCAACCAAATCTGAAGGATGTTAAGCCATAGCCTACCTTAAAGTGCAAAAAATTCAAGCCTGGACCCTACAATATTAATCCCTCCCTTTTAGAATGGTCTCCAAATGAGCTAAAACTATCAAAAAAAACATAATTTGTGCATAAAAAGAGAGATAATGATACCAACAGTGTCCATATTGAGAATGGGTCCAAAATTAGTCCAATAAAAGTTTCTAAATTGAAACAGGTAAAATAAAAATTTTATTTTAGAAACATGTTACCAATAATAGTAGGAGTCTACAGTTGAAAACCCACTATAAAATGAGTTAAAACTAATGTTCAAATCAATGAAACACATTTTAAGAGTTTATTGACAAAAACTACCTAAGTTCTTTTGGAAACAAGATTAGAAGTTTTTATTGGAAGATATAATCAATGAAAATTAATGGAAAGATGAAGTTGAAACTTACCTAATCAAGAATGGGAAAAAAACACCTAGAAATGGCCTTTTTCCTAAAGATCCAAGTTCCAAAAATAGTACAAAACACCAAAATAGACCATTTATATAGTTTTGTGAATAGTATATCATGAACGCAACCAATCTTTCACATTCATAAGGGTAAAAATTGACTAGGACCCTAAGCTTTTATGTTACAGTCAGCTTTTCACATTCACGAAAGCTGATTAGGACACATTTCATTAATGATTTCTCGATAACAATTATGACTAACAAAAAGCATATCCTTCATGAATGCATTACCACTAGAACATTTGCAATTAAGGAAATCTACTTTCAACACTCTTGTAGTCAAGTACTTGCATTCACGAAGAAGGATTTTTTTTCACTAGAATTGCTGCAAACCAACAAAATTGAAAGTATAATATGCCTCTAAACTGACCCTTAGGATTCATTTGGGGCCCACTCAAAGTAAACCATATACGATACTAGGTTATTTTAATATGATGGACATAATAGAAATGTTAGGTTTTTTAAAATAGAGCATTTACAACAAAATTATCCCAGAGTCCCCATTGAGGCATTTTCACTAGTTTTTAAAATAAGAGTCGAAAAGTAAAATAAAAGTTTAAATCACAAAACAACCCTACTACTAACCCAAAATTTATATTTCAGATCTAATGGAACTACCTAATGTGTCATTCGATGCTCAAAGCATGTAGTGTTAACCAAAGTCAAACTAATGGCTTCTAAAGGCTCTACCAATAACAAACTCTAGCAAAACATCTCCAAATGTCTCAAGGATCATCCTAATTATCCCCAAACCTCAAAGATAGCGTGTAACAATTCTAACGCAGGAAAAAATAGTGAAAACACATCAAAAGGAAATTTTCACATTCAAGGTTGTTACATTATTCACCACAAAAATATTAATTCGTTCTCAAACTAAAAAGCAAATAAGGTATGTGTAGCGAGAAAAATCTGGGTTACCAATGATGCATGTCATACCTAGCCTCCTAAGTAGTCTCCTAAATAAGAAGAAACCTCTACTAGAAATTCACTAAACCAATACTTATTGACCTCAACTTCCTAGTCTGCCTATCTAGTATAGCAATAAGTTCCTCCTCAAAGAATAAATCAGAGTCTAACATAATAGAATCCCATCTAACCACATGGTTATTATCTGCATAATACCTCTTCATCAAGGATATGTGAAACATATGATGAACAATTGGTAGATGTGGAGGCAATCTAGCATATATGCCATATCACCGTATTTCTCAAAAATCCCAAATGGGACAATAAACATCGTACTAAGCTTTCCTTTTTTATCAAACCTTAATCACCCCTTTATGGGTGTAAATTTTAATAGAATTTGATCTCTAATAATGTATGATACATCATAGGCTCAACAATTGGTATAACTTTTCTACCTATCTTGAAAACCAACAGCCTCAATTTAAAAAATTTCATATGGCCATCAAATCCCTCAACTATTTTTTACCCCAAGCTCTCGCTCAAACAAGTCAAACCATTTCATATGGATCTACATATCCGCTCATATAAACCTAAAAAGATGCCATTTGACTATTGGAATGGTAACTATTGTTGAAGATAAACTCTGCTAGGGGAAAGTACTAGTCCTAATGACTTTTGAAGTCCATGATACATGCTCGAAGAACATCCTCTAGCACTTGAATATTCCTCTCAAACTGACAATCAATGTAAGGGTAAAATATTATACCCAAATAAAGTTTTTCCCAACTAACTCTAAGTAGTACTACAAAGGCTGAGGTTTGAAGAGTGTCTTAATAAAATATAATAGAAATAGGAACACAATGCAATCAAACAATTTCTTTAATGTATATCTTGGACAACTTTTCTGCATTATAAGTTACCTTCATAAGAATGAAATAGATTGATTTTGTCAATAAATCCACAATCATCAAAATAGAGTCAAACTTCACCAAGGTCAGGGGTAGGCCAGCAACAAAATCCATAGTGATCCATGGTATGGGCATCCTCTGCATTGCACCACCTAGACTCGAATGACAATACTTTACTAATTGTTTATTCAAATACTTAGTCACAAACTTCGTGATTCATTTCTTCATTCTACCCTACGAATAATGCAACTTTGGATTATGGTACATCATTGTCGCCTCTATGTGAATGAAATATCTACAACAATAAGACTTCTCCAACATCAATCAATCCTATCCAAAAACTCTCAACACACCAACATGGCAATTAATCCTTAAAACACCATAACAATCAAGATAAGTGTAATGTTCCGATTTGTTGAACCGGAATGCTACATAGTGCTCATGACCCCAAAGGACCACAAGCTAACCCATGGCTGATTTTTGTACCTGTACACTGCATAATATGACATAAAAATGTACAAACATGTACTGAAAGGCCATAAGGTTCAACACTGAACATAACTGAATAACATAACATATGTGTGCGGTAATAGAATACCCAAAACAAAACTGGACATACTGAAGTCTGAAACATGATAGTCTTAATCTAGTCTAAAAGCCTCTAATGTCTGAAAAATCTTAATAAGGAGTTTATGGGACATGTCCCCAACTAACTCCAACTAGTAAGCCAACCAATAAGATTGTAAGGAAATAATAATGTCCTAAATCAGGAGGACTCACTTCTACTCTGACTGCTGAGACTAGAATTTACTGCTGATCTAGAACTCGTGCCTCTGAACGTATGGTGTAACATAAAAAGAAAGCACCATAGCAGAAATGCATCAATAAAATGTATTGTACTGAGTATACATATGAGGTAGGCTATATGCAAGGGTTCACATGCATGAATAATACTAATTGACTATCTAACATAAACGTGAGAATACATACGTAAGTACGTAATGGGAACTGACACTGTGATATAGTAATTTCTAAATCTGATTACTGATAACATAACATAATGATAAATAATATGACTAATAACATGAATGGCTATAACTGACAATCTAGAATCTGATGGAACTATCGAAGTCCCTTACGGTATCTGAGTCGACGATATCTGACCATCTTGATTCTAAAAAACTATCTCTATTCTTTTACTAAGATTGGTACTGAAAATATGAGAGGTAGTATTTAACCGACATGCCCCTAATATGCCATCATGGCAGAGTTGGGGTCCTCTGTAACCCCAATTGGAAGGGTGTCAATACCGAGCCACCAGTAAGGTCAAGTTGTGGGTGACCCTTATTTAATATTTCTTATCCACCTCATCAACTCTCATCAAATAGTGTTGATATCTCAACCTATGTTGGCTATATAGTTCTGGAATATAAGGATGACTTCTAAGGATCACACCCTCATCTGATAGTATATGTCCCCATCTTTGGGTTCACTCGGTGCTAATTCCTACTCCTATCTAAATGGACGTTGAACATGATGCTGACCTGAACATGAGCTGAGTTACTAAGTTCTACTGACTTACGGAATACTACTGATATCTGACAACTCACTGCATCTTGAGATCATGATGATTTTTACTGAATCATAGGACTATTTGAAGTCTAAGGATTCATAACTTGACTTAAAGTATCATGAAAACATGACATGGCTCTAGGTAAACATCTAATATTTTAGGTACAACCACCCCTAGGACTCGATAGAAGGAAACTGACAAAGTATGACTTACTTGAATACATAATAATCATCATAATACATTTACTGAAGGATTTCATCAAACATGAGATAGACATAATCCTGTACATACATGGAGATTTCATGATATCATTCAACCAAACACATGGTGGGCACAGAATATGTAAACAACGTCATACAATAATTAACTATCGCGATTTAATTCCAATTTAATTATTTAAGGGTTTAGTCCTAGGGTTTCATGAATCTATACCGATAAAACTCAACCCATATCGAATTTAACACTCATTCACGGAATACAATTCTATTACTCATTATCAACATGAACAAAAATAGCCCAATCATGAAATTCATAAGAAAATCCATAATTTGAACTTATAAAATGGATTCTTGGGTTTCATGGATGAAAAAAGTCCATGAATAAACATAATGCATACCTTAGTTCGTGATTTCATAAAGATTGATGGTGAAACCTTCTTGAATTTGAATCTCCAATAGAAACCCTAGCTTGTTCTTGATAGAAACTTGGGAGGAAATACTATATTTTGGGTGAAGAATGGATAAATCACTTTTTATTGGGTTTAAATAGGGGTAGGAAATTACCCCTTTTAACCCTTAATACGTCTTATAATTTCAGTAAAAAATTTTCGAATAGGACCCCTAGAGCAGCGCGGCATTATTACGTCGTGTCACTGAAATTGAGGGATGGTGCAACGTAGAATCATCGCGTTTCCCCTTCCTTTATGACCTGGAAATTTGGCGCAATGTAGGGAAAATCACTCTGAGACACTGAAAAAAAGACAATTCTAAATTTGTGTGCTAACGCGACGTGCTATAATCGTGGACACCTTATTGAAATTTCCAAATGCCATTTCTTCTTGTGGCGCGGCACGCTACTTACTAATATGGCATTATTTTACCTTGAGAGCTTGTAATAGTCATAACTTCTTACTCGGTTATCAAATTTGGGTGAATATTATATCGATGTAAAGCTTATTAAATTTCCCATATGAAAAAAAAGTGAAAACATTGATAATTCCTCATAGAATAATTATCATTCACTTTAGAAAATAATACTAGGCATTTTTAGGACGAAATTAGCTAGAAAACTTTAGGGTATTGTAATATCTCCCCCTTAAGAACATTCATTCTCAAATGATACTGACTGAGAGGGGAAACAATAAGCTAAACATGAACAGAACATGAATAACTAGAACATGATCTCATGACTGAAAAGATGAACATAACATACTGAACATGCATATCTGATGCATGTGTAACTGATTCATGAATGCCTAACTGAATGTTTTGAAGAACTAAGTTTCTCACAATTAGAATGCCTATCTGATGCATAATTATATAACCAAGCCGATACATGAATGCATGACTGAATATGCAATGGTACTTCATACCAAGTTTATACTAGGAACATAAATATGAAATTGAATACCTAGTTTATGATGAACACTGCTCATGAAATTGAGTAAGCTTAAGGAGAACTATTACTTGAGCTTGATTTTAGTTTAACGAGAAGAGGTAAGGATACTTGGTACGCATGTCTGCTTCTGCTTCCTAAGTAACTTCCTTGATGAACTGATTTGATGAAAGAACTTTAACTAGAGGGAATTCTTTGTTCCTCAATCTACGAGTCTGATAGTCTAAAATTTCAAATGGAATCTCTTCATAAGATAGACTATTCTGAACATCAATGATGTGAATAGGGACTGCGACTAGTGGTCTACCTATACACTTCTTGGCAAAGAGACATGGAAGACTGGATGAACTGAGGCTAGATCTGAAGGCAATTCAAGCTCATAATCTACCTTATCGAAATGACTAAGAATCTTAAAGGAACCAACATATCAGGGACTGAGATTTCCCTTCTTGCCGAATATTTTCACTCCCTTTATGGGAGACATATTTAGATAGACATAGTATCTAACCTCAATCTGAAGATATTTTCTACAAATATCTGCATAAGACTTCCTTGAGCTATAAGCAGCCTGGAGTCTTTTTCGGATTAACTGGACTTTTTCTAAGGCATAGAATACTAAGTCAGGACCTATGACTGAGGCCTCACTAACTTTGAACCAACCAATTATATATCTACATCTCCTACCATAGATAGCTTCAAATGGAGCCATCAGAATACTCGAAGGATAGCTATTGTTGTATGCAAACTCAATCAAAGGAAAGTGGTTATCCCAACTTCCCTTTAGAAAAATTGCACACTCCCTAAGCAAATATTCTAATGTTTTAATGGTCCTTTCTGCCTGACTATCTTTTTGAGGATGGAAGGTTGTACTAAGATCAACTTGGTTATCGAGACCCTTTTGGAATGTTTTCCAAATAAAAGAGGTGAACTAGGTTGTAATACCTTAAATTTTGTTTCGAGCTAATTTTTTCCCAATAATGCCTAGTATAAGCTTCTAAAGTAAATGATGATTATATGTAATGCCCAGTATTTTAGGCTATAATATAGACCATGATTCCGATTCTTTGATAATCCCGAATCTATAAATCCTATGCCAATTTGGCATGTTAATTATTTGCGTAGTGTGTGAATCCATTCAAGCTTGAATTTAGACCATAGAGGTCCTTTGACTCAAGGACAAGTTGAAAACTACTTCGATCGATTAAGTTTAAGTGGACATTATAATTTATGTCAAATTTTATCAACCATGACTCTTTGTATATATCGAATTAGAGAGCCTACTATATCTAAAATGATAGGTTTTTGAGTTAGCTTTCCAATGATACCAATTTTTCTATAATATGGCACCCCAGCAAGAAGGTATGGCCTTTCAAAGTAGTTTCTGTAGCCTAACCAATCGCACATGGCAATTGCAAAGCATATGCAATAGCATATGCGGTGCCTATGTAAACATAGGCGATAGCATAGGCGGCGCCTATGTAATGGTTTCAAGTAAGTTAAACACTCCATTTTTGGGGCAAAATGGTCCTTTTCCCACCCTTATTCAGCCATAAACATGAAATTCAGTCCCCAATTCTCCAAAATACATCCACATTCATCTAAAAATTCTCAAGAACACTCCCAAGGATTTCAAACTAAAAACCTAAATAAATCAAGATTCAACTATATGTTTTCAAAATTGACTAGAGATTTGGAATCCCCAATCCACAGGCTTCAAAAAGCACCCATTATTTTCCAAAATAGAGGTACGCGGGGTTTTCCTAAATTCTCATAGGCATAGAAAAATCATGTTTTAGAATGGAATTTTTTGATCTATATATATATTCATGTATTAAAATATTTTAACATCATTGTTTTGGTCTTTTGACCTTCCCCAAAGTGATTTGAGAATATGAATGTATGAAACCATGTATTTAAGAATGGATTCTTGTTGACAACATGATTTTTTGTGAATTCTCTCTTATTATGAATTTTTTAGATTTCTCATAGCATAAGAATTGTTTTGCAATGCATCCTTGAAAAGCACTATATGAAATAATTGAACTCTTGTTGTGATTTAAAGGCAGTTTTAAATCACTAAAGAGGGAATTTAGCATGAATGTTTAATGTTCATAATGCATGTAATAAAAGAGTGCATTATTTGCTAAAGGAACTAGACCACCATATGTTTGATGAAGTTTTTGCATGATTTTGACATGAGTTTCAAATCACGAAATATTCTATATCAGTCACATGTTTTTGGGTGGTCTAAGCTTTTCTTTAAATGAAAGATTTATCTTAATGTATTATGGCTCTAAAATCTTAACTTGCAAGTCTTGGAATGACGATACTAACTCAAAAAATGCCACAACAAACACAGACAAATACAGAAATCAGACTTTATCAGATTTATATTTTAGAACTTTAGAATAATGCATGTTCAGAAAAGGCTAAAATATGGCATAAAGAGATCTTAGGTGGCTCCTCGAAGAAGGCGTGAGTTCAGATAAATATTTTCCTAAAACTGTGGTTTGCTGACCTGGTTATATTATTATACACTAACTGAAGTGTCGTGTGGCATATCAGATTCAGAACTCCAACCCTTGCAGCATACTCGGGTTGGAGGCTTCCCCGCCGACTCTATAGTGGATTCCATATCGCTCGTAGAATATCAAAATTGTATGGGATACTACCTAACTCTGAAGTAATACACCGAACAAAGTTTGAGATTTACAGACAGGTTACACGTTTTCAGCAGATGCCCATGTGTTTTTAGAAACTATTTTATGTATAATGTTTGATGAAAATTTTCTCTCACGTATTATATATATATATATTTGTTAAATTACTCTATTTTTGATGGCTTCGTGTGCCAGTTCAGTTGTACTGACCCTTCCCTCCTTCTAGGTTCTGAGGCACAGTCTAGGGGCCCAGATAAACTGTACAGATTTTAGATCACAGACCAGAGTTTGTAGTGGTGAGCCTTCTATTATTCAGAAGGCCTGGTTATTTCATATTACTACTGTTAGTTTGGTTTGGTCTACTGGGGCCTTGTCCTAGTTTTCAGACAACTTTGATTAGTTCATGATATAGATTTTGCAGACTAAGTCAGACATTATGATTTAGATATATTTTTCATTTCATTTTTTAGTATTATGATCATATTCAGATTGACCATATTTTCATATTAGATTTCTTTTTCTGCATTATCTTTTATCATATGAATTATGTGCATGATTACCAAATAGATAGAGAAGGGTGTTCTGGGCCTTCATGGTTTGGGTTGCTCTTCATGGCTTGGGCCCCGGCCTAGGTCGAGACAAACTTTGTATCAAAGCATGGTTCTTGGTCCTATGGTATCTGTGAAATCGTATCGAGTAGAGTCTTGGTTATGGATGTGTAGCACGCCACACTTAAAAGCAAGAGGCTACTAGTAATTTAGGAAATATTTCCCTTCTTTGTGATTTAGTTCATGCTTCAGAGTATGAACTGTCCCCTAATCAATGATCTCTTGTAATTTAGAAGCACTGTTATGCCTCTATGTCGTATCATCGATCAAAATGCTCTGGCTGATGAGGTCCGTCCCACCCATGGTATGCAGACTTGTAACAGAGCTCACACTCTAGAACCTGTTCCTACTTTGGGAGTCCTGACATATCCACCTCAGGCTCCACACACTGATGTCAACCATCCCTCAACTGCTCAGAGTGATATTTCAAATGCAGAATTCAGACAGTTTATTCAATGCTGACACAGTTAGTAGCTAACCAGGCTCAACGATCAAAAGATGTTGGGTTTGCATGTATTACGTCTGAAGCTACTAGGGTTTAACATTTCATGAAAATGAACCCACCTAAGTTTACTGGCACCAAGGTGGAGGAAGATCCACAGGAATTCGTGGTTGAGATGGAAAAGATCTTTAAGTTAATGCATGTGGGTGAGGTTGAAGGAGTGGAACTAGTAACTTATCATCTTAAGGATGTTGCGAATCAGTGGTATGCTGACTGGGAAAATGCAAAAGGTTAGAGTGCTGAGTCCACAGTTTGGGGCGAATTTGTGGAAGCTTTCCTTAATCGATTCTTCCCTCTGGAGTTGAGGGAGGCCAAAGCGGAAGAGTTTATCAATCTAAAGCAGGGCAGTTTGAGTGTCCAGGAGTACACTTTGAAGTTTAATAAATGTGCCCACTATGCACCAGAGTTGACTAGTAATATGAGAGCCTAGATGAGGAAATTTGCATCTGGCCTTTCTAATAGCCTGGTGCTTGAGTGCCAGGGGGCAATGTTGAATAAGGAGTTAGACTTTGCTAGGCTGACTGTTCATATGCAGCAGGTAGAGGAGAAAAAGAAAAAGATCTCTGAAGCTAGGGAGATGGAAAAACAAGCGAAAAGAGCCAGATCAGCCGACTAGAGACACAGTCAGCCTCAAGGCGGTAAGTGGGGAAATAAATGGTAGAAAAATAAGAATTAGGGTAATGCGCAGTCTACGGCCAGTGCCCCAATACCCGTAACTCCAGCAGACAAATGATCTTAGAGTTTTTAGACTAACCATGGAACCCGAGCTCAGGATACTCAGTCACAGAGTAGTGTGGTTCAACAGCATCGTACTTTTTTGCGGTGTGAGACTTATGGTAGAAATCATCTGGGAAGGTGTTAGTTGGGCTCGATAGTGTGTTATTCGTATGGTTAGCTAGGTTACTTTCAGAGGGAATGTCCATCTGCTAAAAAGAATGTTGATGGTGAAAAGTCTTAGGGAAATTCTTTGACACCACCCCCGCCTTAGAAGGGCACCACATCAGCTGCCGGGAATAGTCGCAACCGGTTATATGCTTTAACCAACCGCTAGGAGGCGAAAGCTTCCTCAGATGTTGTTACTAATATGTTCCAAATACTTTCTCGTGATGTTTATGTGTTACTTGATCTGGAGTCTACTTTATCCTATGTGATCCCTTTGTGGATGTTGGTTTTGGGTTTGAGCCCAGTGTGATTTCTGAACCCTTTTCTATTTCCACCCCGGTGGGGGATTCTGTTGTTACGAGGAGGGTGTACAGGAGTTGTGCTATGGCTGTTGGTAGCCGAGATACGTTAGCTGATCTCATAGAGTTAGATATGGTTGCTTTTGATGCTATTTTGGGAATGGATTGGCTCCATTCATGCTATGCCATATTAGATTGTAGGACTCGAAGGGTCACTTTTTCTTTCTCGAATAAACTAGTGATAGAGTGGGAAGGACATTTTTTAGCACCCAGAGGGCACTTTATATCCTATCTTAAAGCCCGCAAACTCATTTTTAAAGGTTTCTTGTACCACCTTATCTGAGTTAAGGACTCCAATATCGAGAGTCTTGCTCTTCAATCTGTTCCAATAGCGAAAGAATTCCCAAAAGTCTTTCCAAATGATCTCCTAGGAATACCACTTGATAGGGAGATTGAGTTTGGTATTGATGTGTTGCTAGACACTCTTCCTATTTCCATTTCATCATATAGAATGGCTCCTGCAGAACTAGAAGAGTTAAAAGAACAGTTAGTAAATCTCCTAGATAAGGGTTTTATATGCCCCAGTGTTTCTCCTTAGGGTGCACCTGTACTTTTTGTGCGAAAGAAAGATGGTTCTCTTCGTATGTTCATAGACTACCACCAGCTGAATAAGGTCACAATTAAAAATAAATATATCCTCTTCCTAGGATTGACGACCTTTTTTACCAGCTTCAGGGTGCCAAGTGTTTTTGAAAAATAGACCTTCATTTGGGTTATCAGCAGTTGAAAGTTAGGGAGTCAGACATACCCAAGACAGCCTTTCGAACCCGATATGGTCACTACGAATTTCTAGTCATGTCCTTCGGGTTGATTAATGCCCCTGCAACCTTCATGGATCTTATGAATAGAGTACTACGTCAGTTTCTTAACTTGTTCATTATTGTATTTATTAATGGTATCCTGATCTATTCTAAGAGTAAAGAGGACCACACCAATTACCTCCGAATTATTCTTCAGACCCTTAAGGATCATCAGCTGTATGCCAAATTTTCTTAGTGTGAATTCTGGTTAGATGTTATTCCCTTCTTGGGGCATATTGTGTCCAGTGATGGGATAATAATGGATCCATAGAAAGTTAAATTATTGAGAAAATGGCCCAGACCCACGACTCTAATTAATATTCGGAGCTTTTTGGGTTTGGCAGGGTATTCTAGAAGGTTCATAGAGAGTTTTTCTTCCATAGCTGCTCCACTCACTAAATTGGCTCAGAAAAAGGTAAAGTTTGTGTGGTCTGATCTGTATGAGAATAGTTTTGACAAGTTGAAAGAAAAACTGACCACTGCTCCTATTTTGACCGTACCCGAGGGTATAGATAGCTTTGTGGTATACTGTGATGCGTCCCATATGGGACTTGGCTGTGTGTTGATATAGCATGGTAAGGTAGTGGCTTATGTATCTAGGTAGTTGAAGGTGAACGAGCGTAACTACCCCACTTATGATTTAGAGTTAGCGGCTGTGGTGTTTGCACTTAAGATTAGTGGCTCTACTTGTACGGTGGTCACGTTGATATCTTCACTGACCACAAGAGTTTGCAGTATGTTTTCTCGTAGAAAAAATTGAACCTCAGGTAGAAGTGCTGGATGGAGCTTTTGAAAGACTATGATATGAGCCAACATTACCATCCAAGCAAGGTAAATATTGTAGCTGACACCCTCAGCAGGTTGTCTATAGGCAGCCTTTCTCATGTAGAAGAAGGAAAGAAAGAGATGGTGAAGGATATTCACCGCCTTGCAAATCTGGGAGAGGGACTCTTAGATTTTAAAGATGGAGGGGTGATTGTTCATGAGTTACATAAGTCATCCCTTTGTGTGGAAGTTAAGGAGAATTAGGTTAAAGATCTCATCTTGATACAAATCAAGAAAGATATAGGTCAAAAAAGGGTTATGTCATTTAAAATTGGTGGTGATGGTATTCTGAGATTTCATGGAAGGTTGTGCATTCCGAATGTTGATGATCTGTATGAAAGAATACTTGATCAGGTGTACACTTCGAGGCATGTTGTTCACCCAGGCTCTACTAAGATGTACCATGATCTGAAAACCTTGTATTAGTGGAATAACATGAAACGCGATGTAGCTAATTTTGTGTCCAAGTGTTTGAACTGTCAACAAATGAAGGTAGAACACATGAGGCAAGGTGGTACTTCCCAAGAGATAGCCCTGCCTTTATGGAAGTGAGAGATGATAAACATAGACTTCATTACAGGACTTCTGAGATCCCGAAACTAGTATGATTCTATATGGTTCATTGTAGATCGGTTGACAAAATCAGCCCACTTTTTGCCTGTGAGGACTAATTATTCATGAGAGAGTTATGCTAAGATTTACATTAAGAAGATAGTTTGGTTGCATGGGGCACCAGTGTCCATTATATCTAATAGAGGTACGCAGTTTTCATCTCAGTTCTGGAGATCTTTTTAGAAGGGTTTAGGTACACAAGTGAATTTAAGCACAGCTTTCCACCCTCTGACGGATGGGCATGCTGAGTATATCATTTAGACCCTTGAGGATATGTTGAGGGCATGCGTCATTGATTTCAAAGGTATCTGGGTAGATCACCTGCCACTGATTGAATTAGCTTACAATAATAGTTACCATGCCAGCATCAAGATGACTCCTTTTGAGGCTTTGTATGGGAGAAGGTGTAGGTCTCTGATAGGATGGTATGAAGTGGGTGAGACTCAGTTGTATGGGCCTAATCTTGTTCATCAGGTGATGAAGAAAGTAAAGATCATTAGAGAATAACTCAAGAATGCTCAGAGTCATCAGAAGTCCTATGCAAGGTTATACGATTTGGAAAAAAGGGAGTAAATTGAGCCCTCTCTATGTAGGCCCATATGAGATTCGGAGGAAGATTGGTGCAGTTGATTATGAGCTAGAATTACCTGCTAGTTTTGGTTCCGTTCAACCGGTATTCCATGTATCCATGTTGAAGAAATACATTAGAGATCATTCTTCGGTATTGTCAGTAAAGGATATCAAAGTGACAGATTCCTTGTCTTATGATGAAGAAGACATTGAAATTTTAGATCGCCATGTTCGAAAGATGAGAAGCAAAGAGACAGCCTTAGTGAAGGTATTATGGAGGAATCAGAGGTATTATGGAGGAATCAGAAGGTTGTAGAAGCAACTTGGGAGTTAAAAGATGACATAAGAATAAGATATCCCAATTTGTTTGCTTTGATGGATGATGAGACAAAAGGTACTATTCCTATCTTATCTTTCCTAGTCCTTATTATGCTTGAAATCGTGTCTGTCTGTGCCCCGCATCAACATTCGGGGACGAATGATCCTAATGGGGGAATAATGTAATGCCCCGTATTTTGGGCTACAATATAGACCATGATTCCGATGCGTTAATAATCCTGAATCCATAACTCCTATGCCAATATGCCATGTTAATTATTTGCGTAGTATGTGAATCCATTCAAGCTTGAATTTAGACCATAGAGGTCCTTTGACTCAAGGACAAGTTGAAAACTATTTCGATTGATTAAGTTTAAGTGGACATTATAATTTGTGTCAACTTTTATATACCATGACTCTTTGTATATATCGAATTAGAGAGCCTACTATGTGTAAAATGATAGGTTTTCGAGTTACCTTTCCAACGATACCAATTTTTCTACAACCCGGCACCCGAGCAAGAAGTTATGGCCTTTCAAAGTAGTATGCGTAACCTAACCAATTGCACATGGCCACTGGAAAGCATATGCAGCGCCTATGTAAACATAGGCGATAGCATAGGCGGCCCCTAGGTAAAAATAGGCGATATCATCTGCGGCACCTATGTAATGGTTTCAAGTAACTTAAACACTCCGTTTTGGGGGGAAAATGGTCTTTTTCCCACTCTTATTCAGCCATAAACTCGAAATTCAGTCCCTAATTCTCCAAAATACATCCATATTCATCTAAAAATTCTCAAGAACACTCCCAAAAGTTTCAAATTAAAAACCCAAATGGATCAAGATTAAACCATGGGTTTTCAAAATTGATTAGAGATTCGGAATCCCCAATCCACAGGCTTCAAGAAGCTCCCATTATTTTTTGAAATAGAGGTACGCGGGGTTTTCCTGAATTCTCGTTGGCATAGAAAAATCATGTTTTAGAATGGGGTTTTTGAATCAATATATATTCATGTATGAAAATGTTTAAACATCATTATTTTGGTCCTTCGACCTTCCCCAAAGTGATTGGAGAATATGAATGTATGAAACCATGTATTTAAGAATGCATTCATGTTAAGAGCATGATTTTTTAAGAATTCCCTCTTATTATGAATTTTTCAGCTTTCTCATAGCAAATGAATTATTTTGCAATGCATCCTTGAAAAGCACTATATGAAATGATTGAACTCTTGTTATGATATAGAGAAGATTTTAAATCACTAAAAAGGGAATTTAGCATGAATGTTTAATGTTCATAATGCATGTAATAAAAGAGTGCATGATTTACTAAAGGCACTAGACCACCATATGTTTGATGAAGTTTTTGCATGATTTTGACTTGAGTTTCAGAACACGAAATCTTCTATATCAGTTGCATGTTTTTGGGTGGTATAAGATTTGCTTTAAATGAAAGATTTATCTTAATGTATTATGGCTTAAAAATCATGACTTGCAAGTCTTGGTATGATGATACCAAACTCACAAAATGCCATAACAGACACAGATGAATACAAAAATCAGACTTTATCAGATTTGTATTTTAGAACTTCAGAATGATGCTTGTTCAGAAAAGGCTAAAATAGGGCATAAAGAGAGCTTAGGTGGTTCCCCGAAGAAGACGTGAGTTTAGACAACTCTTTGCCCAAACTAGGATTTGCTGACCTGGGTATATTATTATAGGTTGACTTAAGTTTTGTGTGGTGTATCAGATTCAGGAACTCTAACCCTTGCGACACACTAGAGTTGGAGGGTTCCCCGCCGAGTCAATGGAGAATTCCATATTGCCCGTGAAATATCATACTTTTAGGGGATACCACCTAACTCTGAAGTAATACATGCATCAGAGTTTGAGATTTACAAATAGGTTACATGTTTTCAAAAGATGCCCATGTGTTTTCAAAAACTGTTTTATGCATAATGTTTGATGAAAATTTCCTCTCACGCATTATATATATATATATATATGTTCAATTGCACTATTTTGGATTGCTTCACGTGCCAGTTCAATTGTGCTGACCCCTCCTTCTTCCAGGTTCTGAGGCACAGTCTAGGGGCCCAGATAAACAGTAGAGATTTCAGATCACAGATCAGAGTTTGTGGTGGTGAGCCTTCTATAATTCAAAAGGCCTGGTTAATTCATATTACCACTATTAGTTAGGTTTTAGTGTACTGGGGGCCTTGTCCCAGCTTTCAGACAACTTTGATTAGCTCATGGTAGAGATTTTGCAGACTGAGTCAGACATTATTATTCAGATATATTTTGGATTATAGTTTTTAGTATTTTGATCATATTCAGATTGACCATGTTTCCGTATTAGATTTCTCTTTCTGCATTATCTTTTATCATATGAATTATGTACATGATTACCAAATAGATAGAGAAGGGTGTTCAGGGCCTTCATGGTTTGGGATACTCGTTATAGCTAGGGCCCCGGCTCAGGTTGTGACATTATTCCATGAGGAATTTTCAATATTTTTCACTTTTTTTATGTGGTAAATTTAATAAGCTTTCCATCGATATAAATTTCGCCCAAATACGACACCCGGGCGAAGAGTTAGAGCCTTTTGAGGGAGATAGTATATCACCTGCGCGTCCAGCATGTCTCGGAGATAGCTCAAATGGAAATTGTCAATTTCTAGTGTTGCTCTGAGGTAGTGGTGCATCATCCCAAACTTTTAGGTCACAGACAATGTGGCAATACGATTGCTCCACGTTGCCCTAATATGCAAATTCCTATTTGTCATTTTCCAGTGACTTCGCACGATAGTGGCGCGTCGAGCCAAGGATGAAAATCAGGAAATTTTCTTAGAAATTAAAGACGTGTTCTAGGGTTAAAAGGGCAAACTTTACCACCTTATATAAGCTTATAACATGATATTTCACCATAATTCAGCAACATATACTCAATTACTCTAAAAAAACTCTCAAGAACAAGCCCTAGGGTTTTCATAGAAGGTTCAATTCCAAGGGAATTCATCATCAAATTTCAAGAATCTCTCCATCAATCTTCACAAAATCATGAACTAAGGTATGTGTAGTGTTCATCCATAGATCCCTTTCATTCGTGGAGTCCAGGAATAATGTTCTAAATAACCTATTGTGATTTCCTTGTAGTGATTTGATCACGATCATGTTGATAGTTGTTATTTGTATTTCAAGATGGTGTCTTGATGACTTTCCATGAAGTATGTGAGTTTATTGATTGAAAACCTATTAGTTTGTGTAGTTTTAGATTCTTAAATTGATGATTTCACTTATGCTATAAGGTGTGCATGTAAGGTGTTTGATAAAATGCCTAAAATAATAGAATCATGTTCCTTATGTGTCAATTGTATCTAAATGATAAGTCCATGCTAACCCTTATGATGAAACACAATTTCCATGCTCTTGTTGGGTATTGACTGTTCTGTTATGTAATGTTCATGATATTGAAATCATGCAAGTATGTATATGTTATATACATTCCCTTTCATGATCAAGACTATGATAACCATGTGAAGCATGAAATACCTTATTTATGGCATTATGAATTATGGATTGTTGGTGTTGGTCAAGTATTCAGGAATGTCATGCCTTGTCAGTTTCCTTTTGTATCAAGTACTGGGGGTACTTGTACCTGAAAAATATAGTTGTGTACCTAGAGCCATGTCATGTTTTCACTATACTCTCAATCAGGCTATGTTCCATAGAAGTCAGTCAGTCATGTGACTCAGGAAATATCAAAAATCTAATGAACTCAGTACTCAGTAAGATCAGCAATCTCATTAACTCAGTCAGTTATCAGATATCAATAGTATTCCATCAGTCGACGGAATTAAGTAAACTCAATCTATGTACAATCAGCCAATCATGTTCAGTCTCTTCAGATGAGAGTAAAAATTAGCACCGAGTTAACCCAAGGATGGGAACACACACTGTCAAATGAGGTTCTGATTCTTAGAAGTCATCCTTCGATTCCAAAACTATGTAGCCAGCATAGGTTGAGACATCAGCACTGTTAGATGAGGGTTGATAAGGTGCATAGGCACTGCCAGATGAGGGCCCCACCATTCTTTTTTGGGGACACTGTCAGATGAGGGTACCGATAGTTATCCTTACCAGTGGCATGGTAATGACACCCTTCTAATTAGGGTACAAATTGGCCCCAACTCACCTGCTCTAGCGCATTTGGGGTATGTCAGTTAAATAACTATTCCCATAGTTTCAGTATCAATCTTAGTAAAAGAACTCAGATAGTTCTTCAGATTTTAGGACTATCAAATACAGTCAACTCAGTCACAGTATGAAACTCAGAAATTTCCATCAGATTTAGGACTGTCAGACACAGTCACTCATGCTATCAGTTATTTTAGTTATTGGAACTCCAGTACCAGTCATGCTAGATATCAGCAAATTTATGACATCAGTATATAAATTCAGCTATCATGTTCTCACGATCTCAAGTACTATGTATTCATGTATGCACTCTCACGTTCATATTAGTCAGTTAGTTATTATCATTCATGCATGTAAGCCCCATGTATTCAGCCTACCCCACGCGTATACTCAACACATTATTTTGTATTGACGCATTTGTGCTATGTTGTTTTCTTTTTATATTACCCCATAGGTTCAGAGACATGACTCCCAGATCAGCAATAATAGTAGCATTCCAGGGTTTAGAGTTTTAGTAGTGAGTCCTCATTCTCTAAGGACGTGATCTTATTTTATCAGTTCAGTTCAGCTATTAGTTAATGAAGTTAGTTAGGGACATGTCCCATCTACTCCATAGTCAGACAGTTAGAGGCTTTCAGACGACTACAATTTTTTTCATGTTTTTTAGACTTCAGTATTTCAGTTTTGTTTGGTATAGAGATACCACACTATGTCAGACATTATTGTTATTATTTAGTTTTGTTCAGTATTGAACCTTACCTCCTCTCAATGTATGTTTCCGTATTTTCATGTTATATTATGCAGTGCATACGTACAGATATCAGTCATGGGTTAGCTTGTGGTCCTTCGAAGTTATGAGCACCGTGTAGCTTTTTGGTTCAAATAATTGGGGTGTTACATAGGTACCTCTATCAGAGATAATGGACAACGAAACACTGAGCAATCTAACCAACTCCTTCAAATAGAGTTTGGCATAATCCTCGACTAAATAAGAGGTATGAACTGGATGGAAATAAGATGATTCGGTCACCCTGTCTACAATGACCCTAAATAAATCATGCTGATGATGAGTTTGGGGAAAACCCATCACGAAGTCCATATTCATAACTTCCTACGTCAAAATAGGAATATCGAACTCCTTCATGGACCCACTAGCCTTTTGATGCTCTATCATAATTTGCTGACATGTAGAGCACATACCCAAAAACTATGTAACATCTCTCTTCATCCCACTCCACCAATAGATTTCTCATAAGTTGAGGTACATCTTTGTGGCCCCTGGATGAATAAAGTAACGTGCTCCATGCGCTTCTATAAGAATTCACTGCCTTATGTCATCTACTCCTAGAACACACAGATGGCCCTGATAACAAAGAAGACCATCTCCCTTTTGGGAGAAAACCTATATTTTCTAATTCTGAACTGATTTTTTTAACTTGACTAGGTTGGGATATCTATCTTGCTTTTCTTTTACCTCGAAAGCTAGAGATGATTCTAAACTACTCTGAACACATATACCACCCTCTAAAGAATCGACTAAGTGAATACCTAGTTTGGAAAGCTGATGGACTTCTTGAGCTAACTTCTTTTTACTATCCTCTACATAAGAAACACTACCCATGGATAGCCTACTGAGAGTCAGCCACTACGTTGGCCTTGCCTGGATGATAGAGGATACTCATATCGTAATATTTCAAGACCTCTAACCACCTTCTCTAACAAAGTTTAAGATATTTTTTAGAATAGACATACTGAAAACTCTTGTGATCTATGAATACATCTACATGAAATCCGTAGATATGATGCCTCCAAATCTTCAAGGCAAAGACTACGACTGCTAACTCAAGATCATGAGTAGGATGATTCCTTTCATGACTTTACTACGCTGGAGGAGAAAATAACCCAAACCTACTCTGGATGCATCACAATAGACTATGAATGCATCTGAACCATCTGAAAGAGCTAAGACTGGGGATGAGGTAAGTCGAGTCATCCACTCCTAAAATATCTTCTCATAAGGGTCTGACCACTGAAACTTGACTTTTGTCTGAGTCAATCTGGACATAGAGGATGAAATAGATGAAAATCCTTCAACAAACCGTCTGTAATATCCAACCGAACCCAAGAAACTCCTAATATTTAATGGAGGGATAGGGTGAGACCAATTTCTTACTACTTTGATCATTTGAGGATCTACTCTAATTCCATCATCGGAAATGATATAACAAAGGAATGCTACTGAGCTTAGACAAAATTTGCACTTATTGAATTTGGAAAATAATTGATGATTTCTAAGAGTCTGAAGTACTGTTCTGAGATGGTCTGCATGATCACACTGAGTGTGGGAATAGACCAGAATATCATCTATGAAGAGTAAGATTAATATGTCCAAGTACTGCTTGAACACACGGTTCATCAAGTCCATGAAAACTGCTGGGACATTGGTATGACCAAATGATATGACTAAGAATTCAAAGGGACCATAATGAGTATGAAAAGTTATTTTTGGAATGTCAGTTTCTCTAACTCTGAGCTGATGATAGCTGAATCTGAAGTCTATCTTAGAGAAATAGCTGGCACCCTAAAGTTGGTCAAATAAGTCATCGATTTTGGGAAGAGGATACTTGTTCTTGATTGTGACCTTATTGAGTTGACGGTAATCAATGCGCATTCTAAGAGAACCGTCTTTCTTGTGCAAGAATAAGATTGGTGCGCCCCATAGGGAAACACTGGATCTGATCAATCAATTATCTAAGAGATCTTTCAACTATTCTTTCAATTCTCTGAGTTCTACTAGTGCCATTCAGTATGGCAGAATGGATATAGGTTGATTGTCTGGAAGGAAATCAATACCGAAGTCTATTTCCCTTTTGGGTGGAATTCCTGGAAGATATTCAGGAAAGACATCTGAATACTCATTTACAACTAGAACTAATTAAAGACTAGGAGTCTCGAAACTAGAATCTCTAACTTGAACAAGATGTTAAAGACATCCCTTAGATATCATTTTCCTTACCCGAAGGTAGGAAATAAGTTGACCCCTGAAAGGAAATACATTACCCTTCCACTCAAGGATGGGTTCATTTGGAAACTAAAAATGGACTATTCTATTTCTGTAGTCGACTGTGGCATAGCAGGAATGAAGCCAATCCATGATGTGAATTACATCAAAATTAGTTATCTCTAATTTGAGTAAGTCAGCTAAAGTGACTTCCTGAAATATCAAAATCGGACATTTCCTATATACCCGCCGGGCTATGATGGTTTTTCCCACTAGGGTAAAGACTGAGAAAGGCTTTACTAGAATTTTGGGATTGATTCTGAAACTAACTACTATATAAGGACTAACAAAAGACAAAGAAGCTCCTAGATCTAACAAACCATAAACGTGAACATAAAAGTTCTATAACATACTTGTAAGTACATCAGGAGAATTATCCTTATCTTGTCGAGTCTAAAAAGCATATAGTCTATTTGGGTGTTGCCTGCTAGGAGCACTACTGGTGGCACCCTGCTGATTTGGGCAATCGGACTGAGTTGAGGAATGGAAATTACTCTGATAACCTAACTGAGGAGAGTCTCTAACTGTATGGCTTGGTTTGACATAACCAAAAAAGACATCTTTTCCTGCTCTGCACACACCCTTGTGGTTCTTACCACAAGTCTGATAAAGAGGGTTAGTTAGGGCACTGCTAACACTGCCTTGGGTCTTGGAGCCTGGCACTCTATCTTTGTTTCCTTCTCTAAACTTAGGAACTGAAGTACTGGATATAGAGGGAGCTGGAACTGATAATTAAGGATGAAACTGAGAACGATTGCCACCATCTGATTTAGGCTGACTAAAATTAAAGTTACCCATCCTAGATTTCTTATTCTATTTTCCCACTGCTTAATCTTTTACTCTTCTATCTGCTGAGCGTGATTCACAAGCCTGTCTAAAGTCATGTCACTATTTAGCATGGTAGATCTACACTTATTAACAATGCTATCATTTACCCCTGAACCAAACTTACTTATCTTGGCTCTGTTGTCTGTAACGACATAAGGGGCATATCTGGCTAATTAAGTAAACTTTAGAGAGTACTCTTTACTGTTATATTGACCTGCCTGAGGATGATGAATTCTAGCACCTTGGCTTTGTGGGGGAAGAATCAATCTAAGAATGTAGTGACAAACTCCTCCCACTCTATAGGACCTACATCATCTGACCTTTCAGACTTCCACTATTTGAACCAAGCATGAGCCATACCTGCAACTGTTATATGGCTAACTCAGCACTCTCAATAGTAGTCACCCCCATGATATCTGTCACTTTCTAAACTTTATCAACGAATTCCTGAGGGTCTTCATCTACTTTAGACTAGTGGAAGGATAGAGAATTTATTTGGGTGATGTCCTAAATCCTAGCTGCACTGAGGTAGCCACTGTGTTGGATAAAATGATAGTTGGTCGCCTATTATGGGAAACTACTGACTGAGAAATAGTGGTAAATGTGGTCCTGAACTCCACATGAGAAACATGATCGCCCAAAGGTTCTTCGAACTGGGAGGCTCACTGATTTCTTCTCTTAGGAGGCATATTCTGAAATAAAGAAAAGAAGAGGATTAGACTGAGAGACTGACTTATGATTATGCTCACTGGCACGACATAAATACTGGAAGAAGGGAATCTATTCCTAAAACATCTTATAGCCTCCTTTATATAAATATGGCGCACAATACACCCATGTACACGACTCTACTAGATGCGGCTTTCAAACTTTCTAGGACTCTGTTGAACCTTAGCCTCTGATACCAAGTTTGTAATGCCCCAATTTGTTTAACCGGAACGCTACACGGTGCTCATGACCCCAAAAGGCCACAAACTAACCCATGATGATATCTGTACCTGTACACTACATAATATTTCATAAAAATACAGAAACGTGCACTGAAAGGCCATAAGGTTCAATAATGAATATAACTAAATAACATAACATATGTGTGGGGTAATAGAATACCCAAAACAAAACTACAAATACTGAAGTGTGAAAAATGATAGTCTGAATCTAGTCTGAAAGCCTCTAATGTCTGAAAAATCTGAATAAGGAGTTGATGGGACATGTCTCAAACTAAATCCTACTAATATGCCAATCAATAAGATAGTAAGGATATAATCATGTCCTCAAAGGATGTGGACACACTTCTACTCTGACTTTTGATACTGGAATCTACTGCTGATCAGAAATTCGTGTCTCTAAACCTATGGTGTAACATAAAAAGAAATCACCATAGCGTAAACGTGTCAGTACAATGGATTTTACCGAGTATACATGTTAGGTAGGCTATATGCAAGGGTTTACATTCATGAATAATACTAACTGACTGTCTAACATGAACCTGAGAATACATACATAAGTACGTAACAGGAACTGACACTGTGATATCATGATTTCTGAATCTGAATACTAATAACATAACATACTAATAACTAACATGACTGATAACATGAGTGACTATATCTGACAGTCCTGAATCTGATGGAACTATCTGAGTCCCTTACTGTATTTGAGTAAACTGTATATTTGACAGTCTTGAATCTAAATAACAATCTGTATTCTTTTACTAAGACTGTTACTGAAACTCTGGGAGGTAGTATTTAACCGACATGCCACTAATACACCATTGTGGATAAGTTGGGGTCCAATTTGTAACCCCATTTGGGAGGGTGTCAATACCAAGCCACCAGTAAGGACAAGCTGTGGGTAACCCTTATCAGATAGTGTTCACAAAAGAGAATGGTGGAGCCCTTATCTGACAGTGCTTATCCATCTCATCAACCCTCATTAGACAGTATTGATGTCTCAACCTGTGCTGGATACATAGTTCTGGAATGCAAGGATGACTGCAAAGGATCACACCCTCAATTGTAGTTTTTGTCGCCATCCTTGGGTTCACTCGGTGCTAATTCATACTCCCATCTAAATGGACACTGAACATAATTTACTGAACAGAACATGAGCTGAGTTACTAAGTTCCATTGACTGATGGAATACTACTGATATCTGATAACTGACTGAGTTATGATATCATAGAGATTTTTCCTGAGTCATAAGACTATCTGAAGTCTAAGGATTTATAGCTTGACTGAGAGTATCATGAAAACATGACATTGTTCTAGGTAGACATCTAATGTTTTAGGTACAAGTACCCCCAGGACTCGATGGAAGAAAACTGACAAAGTATGACTTACTTGAATACATAATAATCATCATAATACATTTACTGAAGTATTTCATCAAACATGTGATAGGCATAAGGTTGTACATAAATGGGTATTTCATGATATCATGCTAATTAGACACTTTTCCTTAATATAGGAATTCAACCAAACACATGGTAGGCATAGAATGTGTAAATAACATCATACAGTAATTAACTACCGTGATTCAATTCCTATTTAATAATTCAAGTGTTTAGTCCTAGGGTTTCATGAATCTATACAGATACAAATCAACTTGTACAGAATTTAATACTCATTCATGGAATACAATTCAATTACACATTATCAATATAAAGAAAAGTAGCCCAATCATGAAATTCATAAGAAAATCACTAACTTGAATTTTGAAAAGGGATTCTTGTACTTCATGGACAAAAGGAGTCCATTAATGAACACTATGCATACTTTAGTTTGTTATTTAGTGAAGTTGATTGTGAAATCTTCTTGAATTTGTATCCCCAATAGAAACCCTAGCTTATTCTTAAGAGAAACTTGAAGGAAAATAGTGTATTTTGGGTGAAGAATGGCTAAATCACACGTTATTGGGTTTAAATAAGGGTAGGAAATTGCCCCTTTTAACCCTGGACGCATCTTGTAATTTTAGTAAAATTTTCCCAAATTGGGCCCCTGGCGTGATGTGGCGTTATCATGCCTTGTCACTGGAAATTGACAATTGGGAAATTGAGGGAAGACGCAATGCGGAGCCATTGCGTTGCCCCTTTCTTCGTGTCCTGGAACTTTGGTGCGACGTGGGAGAAGTCGCGCTAAAACTCTGGCAAAAGGACAATTCTGAATTTTTGTGTTGGCGTGACACGCCGTAATCACGGTCACCTACTGGAAATTGCCAAATGCCATTTCCACTTGTAGCGCGATGCGCCACTTACTAATATGGTGTTGTTTTATGATGGGAATTTGAAATAGTCATAACTTCTTACCAGGTTATCAAATTTGCACAAATCTTATATCGATGGAAAGCTGATTGAATTTCCCACATGAAAAAATAAAGTGAAAACCTTGATAATTCCTCATAGAATAATTATAATTCACCTTAAAAGACAATACTAGGCATTCTTGGGAAGAAATTAGCTAGAAAACTTTAGGGTATTACAATATGTCACCTTTAACTTGCTACTTAACACATTATTATGGACTACCCTTAACCTATCATCTTCAAACAAATGAGCTCAAATCTCCTACATCAAGAAATACTAGTCCCAATAAAAGCTAATGCATGCTCAGGTGTAGAGATATCACGCATAAGCAAATGGTTAGCTAAGGCTTGAACCTTTAAGGCCAAACATCACTCTTGGGTCAAAAGATGCGTTAAACTTTCCATACTAGATGTCTTTCATCTCAAGGCAGCCACAATCACATTTATCGTGCTTAGATAAAAAAGAATAGTGAGATCATAGTCCTTTTTTAACTTAAGCCAATGTCATTGTCTCATATTAAGATCTCTCTAAGTGAATAAGTACTTAAAGGTATGATGAGAAAAAACATATCTCATTATAGACTCTGTACAATCAATGACACCACAACTTCAACAAACAATCAACATCAGCCAATACTATGTCATGGGTAGTGCATTTTTTCTCTTGAGAATTTAACTAACTATAATCATAATCGATCACCACACCCTTGTACATCAACACAGTGCCCAATCTAACTGTTGAAGTATGACAAAATATAGTAAATCCCATGCCCTCCTTAGGCAAGATCAATAAATGATCCAAAGTCAATAGCTCCTTGAGCTTTAGAGCACTCACCTCAAAAGCACCAATTATTAAAAAGCAATCTTCTTTTAAGTGAACTTGGCCAAAGGAGAAACAATAAAAAAACCCTCTACAAAATCTCAATAAAACCTGCTAAACCAAGGATCTTTAAATATCAATAGGAGAAGTAGGTCTATCCCAATCATGAATGTTGTAATCACTACATGACCTAAGAAAGATATAAAGTCCAACAAAAACTTGCACTTGGAGAACTTGGTATATAACTTCTCATCTTGCAATCTTTGAAGTAGATTCCTCAAGTGCCTCACGTGATCAGACTCATTCTTGGAATAAATAAAGATATCATATACAAATTCAATCATAAAGAAGTTCGGATAGCTTGAAATACTAGTTCATCAACTCTAGAAATATTGTTGGGGCATTGGTCAACCTAAAGGACATTGCCAAATACTCATAATGACCATACCAAGTCTGAAAAAGCCATCTTTGGAACATCCAAAGCATTAATCCTCAATTGGTGATCGTCAAACCTCAGTCAATCTTGAAAAATACATAAGCACCCTGAAGCTAGTCAAATAGATCACCAATGCAAGGAAAAGAATACTTGTTCTTAATGGTCACCAAGTTTATTTATTGATAATTGATACACATGCACATAGAACCATTGTTATTCTTAACTAACAAAATAGGAGCACCCTAAAAAGATGAACTAGGTCTAATAAAACCCTTACTCAATATATCTTTTAATTTCTCCTTTAATTTATTCAGATATATTGGGGCTAACCGATAAGAAGGAATGGAAATTGTGTTGTTTCCCCCCTCAAAATTAATAGCAATATTGATATAATAGTCCAAAGGAATACCCGACAAGTTTGAACTACACACAACTATATACTGACGAACAAACTAAACATACTTAAAAAGAGGAAGTGAGGCAATACTAGTATCACAAGCATAGGCCAAATAAGACAAATACCTCTTTCCTACCATGTTACGAGCATGTAGAAAATATATAACTCATTTCAGACTCTAACTAAGAGTACCCTTCCAAAAAAGCCTTGACATTCTTAGAATAGCTAAAGTCCCAATCTAGGAATAAAATTCCAAAATAGCATGATTGGGAGATAAACAATCCACACCCAAAATAACATAAAAATCCACCATATCTAGGATAATTAAATCTACCCAACTCTCACACCCAACAAAGGTAACTACACAAAATTAGCATACCTGATCTACCACTAAAGATATACTATAGGGTAAAAACACCAAGAGTCACAAGAAGGGACTCATATAAAGCATCAAAATTAGTAGCAAAATATGCATACATAAATGATAATGTAGATCTAGGGTCAAATAATATAAAATAATATTATAAAAAATTAGGATGATAGTTTTAATAAATATATCAGAGGCCCTGCCTTATGTCTCCCAAGTATAGCATAACACTGACCAAGTCTACTCCCAGACTGAGCAACCCACCATCTACTACAAGTGCACCGCACCTTGATCCCTACTTTTAGAACCTTTAATACCATACCCGCCGCTCTATAAACCACTTCTATCCATAGAGATATAAGTAGGGTTGATCTAAAGCTGAAAACATTACTACGAAGAAGCCAACGATGCCAAGGATATTCCCTCACTTAATGACTAATCTCATGACATGCAAAAAACTATCTATTACTATCATTATATTTAGATAGAATAAAAGAAGCCAAATATCTTCCCTTTCCCAATTAACTAAGACTGGAGCCTCTACATATTTGACTGAATCCTTAGATACCTAAACCCGTATAAACTAAAAATCTACCACTTAATCCCTATAAAGCTGCCTAAATAGGACCAATAGGATAATTGTAGGAAACTCCATCAGGGAAATCACTCTCTCAGGATATATGGGCACTGATGACATAACTGTTAATACTTTATATAAAAATAATCCTTATGAACTAATAGATATTTCAGTGGTGAACCCTTAGGATGATCTATATAAATAGATCCAACAATCTTAGACAGCTAATGTAATCATTCAGTTACAATCACTAAACTATATATTCATCCTTCTAAGTACTTCACAAGGTTCAATTCTCATCTTAGGCAGAAGGGAAGATTAGTTAAAGATGATAATAGAGGATTTGAGGACAGAATCACCCAGTTGTACAATTCTACTCCATAAAAGGGGTACTCAAGTATGGTGTCACTAAAATCATACTACTGGTGCACCTTCTTGGTGCCTCCATTAGTAGATTCACTAATCAACTCAATAAACTTAGAATTCTATACAAAACTTTGTCAAAAAACTCCTAAAAATTCAATCATAATTGTAACCAAGTGATAAGAACCCTTTAATACATTGACACGATTTCTAATCCTCTTTGACTCAGTGGAGACACTGGTAGTGGAATTTTTAGATAAATAATAAATGTGTGTCTCATACTTAGTAATGGTTATGGAGCCTTACTCTAGGTGATAAAACCCATGTCTCATCTAATCTCAAAAACTGTATGGCATGAACCTTTCAAGAAAATCCTAAAAAAATTGGGTTTATGTCATAGCAGGCAAACCTAGCGGTCCAAATCTATCAAAAGAACTCAACTACTATCTTTTTATGTTAGTAAACTGGTAAGTCATAAAATAAATATTATGGGTCTCAACGGAAATAAGGTTCTCCACCTTCTCCCTACATTTAAGCATGAAATCATAGGACTTTTCTCCAATAGAACCACTACATGTGGGAGGAGCTAAGCAAATAAACCACTCAAGCCTTTTTTGATTATAAAAAAAAATCATAATAGCTAAAGCAAAAGAAGGATAGTGAAACTAGTGATGTGTCATAAATTTACCCAATTGAGATTCTTAAAATAATGAATATTTTCAAGTAAGAGGGTATTTTTATCTAGATATGATGGGTTTTTGCATGATTACTAGATATATAGGTTTGCAGAAGGAAAGTGCTGTAAAAAGAACTTACATAGCTAAAATGACTCTCTATATCATTTTCTACCTTTTCACATATTTTCATTGTTTAGATCTTTCATATAGTTTCCGCAAGCCATTTTATAACTTGTTGGTACTAACGGTTCACTTATCGGGC
This sequence comes from Capsicum annuum, assembly GCF_002878395.1. Classification (NCBI taxonomy): domain Eukaryota; kingdom Viridiplantae; phylum Streptophyta; class Magnoliopsida; order Solanales; family Solanaceae; genus Capsicum; species Capsicum annuum. The sequence continues at coordinate 109,218 of NW_025893204.1, forward strand.
AGTATTTTGGTTTTTAGAGCAAATTTCCTATTTTGAAGACTTAGGTGGTAAGGATTGGATATCAGGTAAAAATTTAAATTTAACAAGCTTGTATGCCAATCTAACACTTCCATCAGATCAAATCATTAAATTTATTCTAGGGAGACATTAAGGTAGGGTCCTGAGGATTTTACACTCATTTTGAGATATCAATCGGAATTTAATAAAAATAGTCCATGGGTTTGGTACCCCTATTTTGTTGAAAAGACCCTAAATAGAAAGTTTGAAGGAACCATTGAGTTCAAAATGCCAAATTTTATAGGTTATGATATTTGATTTGCATTCACAAGATTTTAAATGAATCCTAAGAGGTCAGTGGAAACTTGGAATTTTTTCGAGTTTTAGGTGGTACATCTTCTAAAGCAGTCAACCGATTACTTTATCAACAAAAGCTTTCTCAAACGGTTCACTTAAGCAAAAGCTAGTCTACAAAATTAGAGGCCTCGTACTAAGTTGCTGTAGTTATAGAATGGTCCCAGTAAAGGTCAAGAATAATAGTACCCAGTTAGTAACAGAACTCAGTCCAGTTTAGTCAGTCAACATGATCAGTGTCAGTTCAGTCAAGCCTAGTACAGTCTAGTGATTAGTTGAGTATCGATTTAGTTGGGAGTAGGATTCAGCACCGAGCGAACCCAGGGATGGGGGTATTACTGCTTGCAGACGGTTTGACCCTTAGTAGCATTCCCTATATTACAGAACTACATAGCCAGTGAGGGTAAGTCATCCTCCTTCCAGACTAGGGTTGATGCCATCATATATATTTCATGAGTTTTTCTGCCAGATTAGGGTTGACCCAGCATTGTTAGTATCCCGTGGCAAGGTGCTAACACCCTTCCAACTAGGGTCACAGGTTGGATCCCAACTCAGTCTATATTGAGGTATGTCGGTTAGATGAACACTCCAATAGTGACAGTTTTAGTCTCAGTATTCAGTAAAGTACTTAGACAGTTCTACAGAACCATGGCTATCAGTTTTCAATTACTCTGCCTGTAAAATTTAGTACTCAATTTCAATATAATCTCATATATATGATGTATATCTACATGTGCAGTGTTGCATGTTCAGTATGTTTAGTATTTATAGTTTGTATGTACACTTATCCAGTTACTTCATGATGTTCATTTAGTTAGTTATCATCTCATGCATATGAACCCATGTATATCCATATTACCTTAATTAGCATACCAGTATATTCCACATACTTATGCATACTCTCTCTTTGTGCTATGATGTCTCATATCATTGGTTTAGATGCTCAGGGTCCTGACCATACTTAGAGGCTCAGGATATCAGCGGCAGATTCTGTAGTGAGTCCTTATTCATCAAGGACATTATTATATTTCAGCATTTCAGTATTTTAGTTAGTTCAGTAGTTAATTCAGTTGGGGTTAGTTAGGGGTTTGTCCTATCATCTCCATACTCAGACAGTTAATGTGTTTCAGTTTAGCACATCTGTTATTCACTTTTCAAATGTTATTATCAGTACACTCAGTTATTCTTTATGTATTTTGAGATCCTTATGGCATTTTTAGTTATACTTTCACATATATTTTCAGTATTATTATTCAGTGCTCACAGCAGGTACTAGTCATGGGTTAGCTTGTGATCCTCCAGGGTCATAAGCACTGTGTGACGTCCACGGTGTAGACTCGGTGTGTTATAAACTTAGTATCAAAGACTAAGGTTCTAAAGAGTCCTAGGGAGTCTGAAATCCGCATCAAGTAATCTTCTATATGGGTGTGTTGCGTGCCACACCTATGGGCTAGGAGATATTTGTAGGAAAAGTTTCCCTTCTTTTAGTATTCATGTCGTACGAGTGAGTATGAGCTCAAGTTAAACTCTCTGTCTAATCCAATTTTTCCCTTAAATTTACAAAACATGTCTCCCAAAAAGAATACCAAAAGAAGAACTAGAAACCAGCCAGCACCTTTGCCCGTTCAAGTTGATCCCCTGAATGAGCATGTTTCTCACACAAATTCAGAGCAACTTTCACTACTCTAGCTTATTCTGTAGCAGACCAAAATGAATGCCCAGTGGGTATTTAGGCTAACCCAGTGGCCAATACTGCTGCAGCTAGAATTTGGGACTTCACTCGAATGAATGCTCCTTCATTCTTCGGGTATAAGTCTAAAGAGGACACACAAGAATTCCTTGACATGGTGAAGAAAGTAACAAATATTATGGGTGTAACCACTAGTGAGAGCGTTGAGTTAGCTTCTTATAAGTTACAGAATGTGGCTCATACATGGTTTAAGCATTGAAAGGTAGATAAGCCAGTAGATATAGGGCCTATAGAATGGAAGAAGTTTGCTACTACCTTTCTAGATAAGTTTTTTCCTTTGGAATTGAGAGAGGATAAGGTATTAGAGTTTATCAACCTAAAATAAGGTAGGATGACAGTGAAGGAGTATTCTATCAAGTTTACTCAGTTATCCGAATAAGCTCCTTATATGGTATCTAATAGCAGGTCTAAGATAAGTAAGTTCATGTCTGGTGTGTCTGATAGTATGGTCAAAGAGTGTAGGACCAAAATGCTGATTAAGGAGATGGACTTAGATAGGTTGATGGTCCATGCTCAACAGATAGAGGACTAGAAGACTAAGAAGAAAGAAAGGGAAAGCAAGAGGGCAAGAATTGGTTGCTTCTACTTTACTCAGCCTAAGTCAAAGTGTGGTAATTATCCTCAATTTCACCTAAAATCTTCAATTCTGACTCTGTCCTCAGCCAATGCTCCAGTGGCTAAATTTAGAAATGGTAATAAGGATAGGGCTCCAGGCTCTAAATATCAGGGTAGTGTTAGCAGTGCTCCAACAAATCCTTTTTTTAAGAAGTATGGCAGAAACTATCAGGATGTCTGTAGAGCTGGAAGTGATATATGTTTCATATGTGGCAAGCCAGGCCATAGGATCAAAAAGTGTCCTCAGGTGATTTCATAGAGTCAGCATAATCACCCCCCAACTTAGTTCGATCACCCGTCTTAGTAGGGTGTGGCTTCTAGTACCGCCAGTGGGCAACACCCAAATAGGTTTTATGTACTTTAGTCTCAATAGGATCAGGAAAGTTCTCCTGATATGATTATTGGTACGTTACAAGTTTATCATTTACATGTTTATGCTTTGATATATCCATGATCTTCTTTGTCCTTTGTAACTCCTTATATAGCTATTGACTTCGAAATTAGTCCCAAAATCCTAGAAGATCCCTTCACAGTCTCTACCCCAGTAGATAAGTCTATCATAGCCTGGCGGGTATACAAGAACTATCTGGTTATGGTGTCTTAGAAAGTTACTTCAGCAGACTTACTAAAGTTAGGGATGAAGGATTTTAATGCCATTATCAGAATGGATTGGCTCTATTCATGCTATGCTTCAGTTGATTGTAGAAATAAAGTTATTTATTTCTAGTTCCCGAATGAACCTATCCTAGAATGGATGGGTATCACCACAGTGCTTAAGGGTCAGCTTGTTTCATACCTTAGAGAGAGAAAAATGATATCCAAGGGGTGAGTCTATCATCTCATTTGAGTTAAAGATTCTTGTTTCAAGACTCCTAATCTTGAGTCATTTCCAGTCGCAAGTAAATTTCCAGATGTGTTTCCCCAAGATATCCTAGAGTTCCTCCTGAAAGGGAAATTCACTTTTGAATAAACCTTCTTCTTGATACTCAGCCCATTTCTATTCCGCCATATAGAATGGCTCCAGCTGAACTTAAAGAGTTGAAGGATCAGTTGAAGAATCTCATAGATAAATGATTCATCAGGCCCAATATCTCCTTGTAGGGCACACCAGTTTTATTTATGGGTAAGAAAGATGGTTCTCTCAAAATGTATATTAACTATCGTCAGTTGAACAAAGTAACTGTCAAGAACAAGTATCTACTTCTTAGAATCGATGACTTATTTGACCAACTTTAGGGTGCCAGTTATTTTTCTAAGATAGACCTCAAATCAGGCTATCATCAGCTCAGTGTCAGAGAATGTGACATTCTGAAAACACCTTTCAGAACTCGGTATGGTCACTTTGAAATACTAGTCATGTCATTTAGTCTTACTAATACCCCAGCATCTTTTAGGGACTTGATGAATCATGTGTTCAAGTAGTACTTAGACATATTCATCATAGTCTTCATCGATGACATTCTTATTTACTCCCATAGTGAACATGATCATGCAAACCATCTCAGAATAGTATTACAAACTCTCATAGCCCATCATGTGTTTGCCAATTTAGTAAATGAAAATTTTAACTAAGGTCAATATCTTTTCTTGGTCATATCATTTCCGGTGATGGCATTAGAGTTGATCCTCAAAAGACCGAAGCAGTGAGAAACTAGCCTAGACCCATCTGTTTATCAGATATCAGGAGTTTCTTGGGTTTGGTTAGATATTTCTAATGGTTTGTTAAAGGATTTTAGTGTATTGCATCTCCTATTTCTAGATTGACTCAGAAAAAAGTCAAATTCCAGTGGTCAGATTCTTGTGAGAAAAGTTTTCAAGAGTTGAAGACTAGACTCACTACAGCCCCAGTTTTCACTTTATCCGATGGTTCAGATAGATTTAATGTGTATTATGATGCTTCCAGAGTTGGTTTGGGTATGTGTTTTGATGTAGAGGGGTAAGGTGGTTGCCTATTTCACAGTTGTTGTGTTTGCCTTAAAGATTTGGAGGCACTATCTTCTTGGGGTGCATGTTAATGTGTTTATATACCACAAAAGCCTGTAGTATATATTTTCCCAGAAAGACCAGAACCTACGTCAAAGGAGGTATATATCTATATGCGCAGAATTGCATGTTTATATTGTTCAATATTTATAGTTTTGCATGTACACTTATCCAGTTACTTCATGATGTTCATTCAGTCAGTTATCATCTCATGAATATAAACCCATGTATATCAGCCTTACCTCACTTAGCATTCCAGTACATTCCATGTACTAACACATACTCTCTCTTTGCGCTATGATGTCTCATATCATAGGTTCGAACTCTCAGGGTTCTGATCGTACTTTGCAGCTCAAGATATCAGTGGCAGATTCAGTAGTGAGTTCTCATCCCTCAAGGAAATTATTTTATTTTAGTATTTTAGTTAGTTTAGTAGTTAATTTAGTCGGGGTTAGGTATGGGTTTGTCCCATCAACTCCATACTCAGATAGTTAAAGGCTTTCAGACTAGCACAGTCAGTTATTCAATTTTTAGATGTTATTATCAGTATACTCAGTTATTATTTTAGTATTTGGAGAACCTTATAGCATTTTCAGTTATATTTCCTCATATATTTTCAGTATTATTATTCAGTGCTCACAACAGGTATCAGTCTTGGGTTAGCTTGTGATCCTTTGGGGTCGTAAGCACCGTGTGATGTCTAGGGTGTGACTCAGGGTGTTACAATTATTTATCTTATGATATTCAATAATGCCTTTTTCTTTACTATTTAGGGTTTGTATGTTTCTATCTATTTCTGATTGTTTTTTTTTAATTTAATAGGGGGATTTTATTAATTAAATACCAAAAACAAATTATTTCTACATTGAATGGGCTAACCTATCCAAATATCTAATAAAGAAAATTGGGCTTTGCTGTTTGTATCTAAAACACCGGCCCAAACCCGAATAATTCAGATATATAAACATGTTTCTAGGGTTTCCTAAATCCACTAGCTTCTATTTCCGCCGATTAAGCTCACTCTTAGGTGAAAGTTGATGTCGAATCCACGCCTGAATCATTAATTTTTCTTGATCCTTCTTTGGATGATCAATGCTTTGCCTTGGTCTTATGCTTCTTCTTGTCTTTTAAGCTCTCAGAAGTAAGTTTCTTCATTTTTGTTGTTTGAAGTTGCTTCTGTTCATCTCGATTTCTCATTCTTTGATCTGTTTTATTCTCTTTCTACTTGAAATCAGTTGATTCCTCTACTGGATGGGACCATGCTTGTTTTTGGTGCTGAATCGAACGGTCTAGATCCCTGAGTCAGATTGCATATCCAAGTGAGCCTTGTTATTTCCTCCTACTCCATTTTTCTTTCCTTTATCATCTTGCTAATTCTCGTTTGCTTGCAGATTTGGTTGGGAGGGAGATTTTGGGATGCTCAGACCCCCGCATATTTGAACAATAATTTTCCACTCTGGTGTAAATGCTCAGATATCACATGACCCTTTCCCCTTACTAAGAGTCCTTTTTTATGGCTGAATATATTTAAGCTAGTCAATTGTTTAGCTTTTTCGATGCACTCCTAGGATGTAAATATTTTCTTCCATAGACTGTTATCACTTTTAGCTATAGCCTTCAACCCTTTTATTCTGCTCATCCTTTTGTTGATGTTATTCTGATGTAAGAATACTGTAGCTTGTCACTATTAAGAATCTTTCTTCCTTTGATGTCTAACTATTGGAATGTTGTGAAACTGAATTCACCTTTATCAATGGCTAAGTTTGCACAATGATCATCCAACTGATTCCCCTCCTTTATTATGTGTTGAAAATATACCTTCGTTTATTTCAATTTTGATCTGATATGCTCTATAGTATCTAGCAAACTCCATGAATAATGTCATTCATTAGTTAAAATCTTCAGCATGAACAGCGAATCTGTTTTAATTATGACCTTATTGAATTTGGATTGTCCACAATGAAATATTGCTTTTAGTATAGCATATGCTTCTGCTTCAACATTAGTTTTATCATCCATTTTAGAACCCTCTGCATATATCATATCTCCTCTATCATCCCTTAAACAAAATGCGAGCAATGATCCAATATTTTTGTTTATATTGAATATCACTCTTTGAGTTGAGAGTATTTTCCCGTCATGTTTAGAGTTGTTTCTCCTCTTCCATAGTGTAATGCCCTTAGTTTTCATGAATTTTTCATGTCATAAACCTCTCATTCTTTATCTCACAAAATCAGATCTAGCCTAAAGTATTGGTTACGCATAAGTGGACGCTCTTGTTCCTACCTCAGCCATACATCTATTTTCATAAGAATTCATGCACTCGCAGATCAGTTCAGTAGCTCATCATGTTTAAGATTCAGTTATTCAGTTTATTTTAGTTGTGCATGGCCTCAGCTTCCTTAGCATTCTCAGCTTAACTATCCATATTCGAGTACGAATGTTCCCAAGGGGGAGATACTATAACAGACCATATTTTTCCTAGATTAATTTCACTCCTAGAATGTCAAAGATTAGCTTCTAAAATAAATACCTTATTATTCCATGTGATATTTTCCATATTTAGACTTTTCATTGTGTGGAAAATTGAACAAGCTTTCCATCGATACCAAAGTCTCCCAATTCCGACACTCGGTGAGGAGTTCAGATGTTTTTAAGTTAACAGTGTCCCACCTGAGCAACCACTGCATCTTGGTGAAGGACAATTTCATAATTGTCAATTCTAGTGGACCTCTGTTCTATTGGTGCATCATGGAGAGGTCTAAATTCCCAATTGTCAATTTCAGTAGCTAAACGTGATGGTGGTGCATTACGCCAGTATCCAAAATGGCAAAACTACAGGGCATCGTGAAAGCTCCGCATCACAGAGAATGCCCAGTTCCTACTCGTCCTTTTTCTAGTGAGCCATAGCGATTATAGCGTGTTGTGGTGGCCAACCGAATCGGGAAAAATGTTGCATTTTTTAGTTCCCACTTAAAGTTTAAAACATGTATTTTGGTCAATTTGCCAAGGCCTCAGTCCATGCAAACACAAGATTTAAGCTTATTCTAAGCACTTTGTGCTCATTATTCACCATTCTCTTCAAAAGCAAAACCCTAGAAACTAAAAGCCCCTTCTCTAAGAAACTAAATTTCCACCATAGATTATCTAAGAAAGCTTTAGATTGAGGATTCCCAAGACAAGATATTCAAGAGCTCTAAGAACTCATCTTCAAAAGCATCATAGGAACCCATGATTCATGTTTTTCATCTAAGATCATCAATTAAGGTATGTGGGGTTCTTCAACAAGGATAATCCTGTCATCGTTGTGCCCAAAATTTATTTTAATTACAAATTTACTGAATTTTATGTGATTTTCCATGAAATTAAAGTTAGGGTTTATACCTATCATTGTTATTTACAAGCTCATGATTTTTCCAATAATTTAGAAGTTGAATCACTTGATTATATTTATATTTTCATACATAATGCAGAAATTTCCAGATTGTGAATTAATTTGTCAATGTTTACATTATCAAGCATGATCAATTTGATGTTTTAACATGAGATTTATACATGGGGCACTATCCTAAGATTGGATAGTATTACTTCATGAAATATGATGCTTTAAACATCTTATGAGCAGATTATTTTCAGTTTTCAAAAAGCCTTTGATCTTTTGATCATCGATTTAGCTATGGAGTTCACTTTACAGAATTTAGATCAACTGTATTGACAGATTTACTCAGATAAAAGTGTTTTTGGCTTCATAATGAACCATTATACTAGTTTAAAGTGGATTTCTAATAGAATGAGCATAAAGACAAAAATGGGAGTAGTATTTAGCATCGAGCGAAAAGTGTAGAATTAGAGTGCCATATCTTCCACAGAACTACGAGCCAACATAGGTACTGATTGAGATTATTCCCATTTCTATATGGATGATAGATTTAGCTTATGATCGATCACATGGAAAGTAGGTTATACTCCCTGGCAAGAGTATAACTCCCCTCCCCAACGTGAGGATTTCTCCTTAGGTTGACAAGAACATTGGACTCCATGAATGCTCACATGGTGTATGTTGGTTAAGAGAACCTCCCTTACAAAAGATTTTTTTTAATTATTTGCCCTGATAGTTAAAGTAACAGAAAAGATTTACAGAAAAGCTTTTAGAAAACTAGGTGTAAAGGCTTGCGAATTTATTTAGACTATGCTTTACAAAAAGACTTTAGCTGTAGTTTTCATCTTTCAGATCTCAGATTTAAGAGTGAGTGCTTCTACACTTAGAAAGTATGATTTAAAGAGAGAATACAAGCACAACTTTTATAACTAAGTTTTATGACTCATAAGATTTATACAATATGTTTTATCATTCATGATTTATGATTTTCAGCTTTCAGGTATTCCCGCTTATGTGAGTCATTTACATTTAGCATGCATTGTTTTATAAATGATGATGATAATATGACGTTTTACTTATTCATTTCACCCCCATATACTCAATACATCCTCAAAGTACTGCTCCACATATACGTCTATGCGCTACATTTTCTCATAATGTAGGTCCAAGTTGTAGCATGTACAGTCAGAATCAGACAGTTGCAGATTCCAGCCAGTAGATGATGAGCCCTCCTACTTCGGCTATTTTAGTTAGATACTATTGATGTACCTTACTTCCTTACTTATGTGTATGTATTAGTGGTAGCTAGAGTTGCATCCCAGCTATCTATAGTCAGTATAGTAGATATTAACACCTAATTTTTTCCCCCCACAACTACGTTTAATTTTGAGTTTCTTCGATTTTCAAATAAAATCACAACAATTATTTTTTCCAAATAAATGAATTTTAAAATATGCATTTGGGCTAAATTTTTCTTTTAAGTGATAATTATATATATTCGTATTTACATATACAGGATTGTAAAACGATGTCATTTAAATGAACATTTTTATCAAAATTGGACTTTAAATTAAGGATTATTTGAAAAATAAATTTAATAATTAAAGTCTTGATTCAAATATATTTGTATTGAAAATAATTTATCTAAATAAATATTTATTCAATTTTATGAAATCAAGAAAACTCAGGATTAGACAAAGTATCAATTCGTATCTAATCTAAAATTTTAATTTGGCCAATCAATTCGATTTGGTCACGATTGAAATAAATTGGCCAAAATTGAAATGTAATTGATCAATTGATATTCAATTTGGCCTAAAATTTAAAGGGATGGCCAAGTTCCAAATTCCAAACCCTAGACCAACCTAATCATTTAATCTATAACAGCCCATATCAAATAACAGTGGCCCAAAAATATTGACAAGGCCCAATATCCTTTCATTAATTCTCTTGACCTATTTAACAATATCCTCAACATTCCAGCCCAACACCATCCCTGACCCGGCCCACCATCAATAAATTCCCCTTTCTCCTTTAATCAACAAAGAACGGTTCTCCAATGCCAAGAAGCATCCAAAAATGGCATACATCTCCAACAAATGTCAACCTATTCTAGACCAAATTTTAAACCCTAAATTGATTCCAAACGACTTGCTTTTTCCTCTCTCATGCATTCTACGCTGATGTGTATGAAAGGACGCCAAGAAACCTTCTAGAACAAGCTAGGTGTTAACCCCTCCCAATGATCCAATCCCATAAATTTTGGGATAACCTATATGGATTCATACATATTTGGGAAATTTTCATTGGTTCTTGGGTACATTTTGTCCTCCCGCATTTGATTGGTCCATGGGGTTTCAAATTTGTGGAAAAATCCAAATCATGGATGATTTGGAGGATCCCATGTGTTTTGAATTTCAAATTCCTTTTGAAAATCCCTAAGATACCCTTGAGTTTCCATCTTCTATATAAGAAGAGATCAGGTCACAGTTTTAGGGAGGGGGTTCAGATTTTTCTCTTCTTTGAAGGGTTTGAAAGTTTGGCTAAAATTCTAGGGGTTCGATTCCTTGGCAGTCTACAAAAGTTGGAGATTCTGGGGGTTCTTTTTCTCTTTTCTTTAGAGATTCGAGGGTCGAAGCTCTAAGGTGAAAGGTTAGAGACGAGGGTGCGAAAGAGTTTAAAGGAGAAAATTTTAGGCTAGTTCCAAATTTGTGGTTGGGAACTCCAAAAGTAAAGAGTTTATTTTGAAAAAAAATTTCTCATCTATTTTTTTCCTCCTGGGAAGCTATTCGATTGATTGAGAGTTCCCAAGTCGACAACATAATCTCCTACTAGGGACGATTTTGCTGATAGCTCGAGTCCTGCTTTGCTGCCACAAAGGAGGTAAACCTACCCTCGCTCTTTTTAACTTATCATTATTTACTTGTGATGATTGTTGCTGCATTATTTGTTTCATCATTGTTTGTATTGTAACTTTCCTATTAATCATCAATCTCGTATGTTTCAACTCGATGGTTTGAAGCTTACTGTATCATGGTAACGTTATTTGTTAGCTATTAATGTTTTAGGCATCTGTATATCATGAATATGTTGTTTAGGTCGTTATTTATGTCAACACTTTCTATCGTTGGATCTCAATCATCATTTGGTGTTAACTTTGCTTTTGGTGAAAATTCTATGTACGAGTTTCTGACTTATCATTTCACCCGCTTAGCTACTAAATCAGTGCTTTCGTCTCATAGTTGGTGCTTAGTTTTGCCTTCAAACTTACTGCAATGTGGATTTTGTTATGTCATCAACATATTATTTTGTATTTCAACATTAGGGTCCAAGTTGCTAGTATCTGACTAATTGCTTTGTATCCCGGTGACACAATGCTAGTTTTATTGTTCTTCTATGAATGAGTATGTTGCTTAGTTTCTATAAAAACCCATCGTGATACCCCCTTTAGCTGAAAGTTTCCTTTCTTTAACATTATGTCAAGTGAACAAAAATATTTCTTTTCATAATTAAATGTTTCTTTTGCCTCAACACATTTTTGTTCCTATCCAAAAGTTTGGATTGCAGTTTATTTAATTTGTCGATAAAATTAAATTTGATCCATCATCTATATCCTCACGTTTCAAGTCTCGGTTGAAAATCTAATCCCATGTTCTAGTTTGGTGTTGCTTTGTGGAGATTCAAGATTATTAGTTGATTACATTATGCTATGATCCTTTAATTCATTATATGATTGAGTAATCTGCTTGTCTAAACTGTTTTGCTTCCTTCTCCTTATTTTCCCCTTCTTAATTAAAGAGAAGTTACATTTGGTTGAATCATAGTTGAAAGCTAATAAGTTTGATAAGGTGAAATTTTCCTAATCTAGTTCTATCATTTTGGTACATCTTTGTTATTAGAATCTTGTTTTCACTTATAGTTTTCTTCTCCAGTGATATTTATCTTATTTGTTGCCCGATTTATTTATCTTGTCCATCTTTGTCGTGTCGCTTCATTGCTATAATTGGAATGTTTGCATTACCGATACTGTTGGTTTAGTTGGAACTTGGCGATTCCCTCTATTAGAGTTAAACTTCACCTGCTTCCTTGTCACGTGAGTTAATGTTTATATTATGTTAAAAGATGCATTTTGATTTTGTATCATTTTTTTTTACTCTCGAAACCTTGGGCCACTTATTCCCACATTATGTCACATGGCATTTTTGATAGATATTAATTTTTTATTTTTCTTTTCTTTTTTTGCATGAACTCACTCGGGAGTCCAATCAGACTCCTTTTCCTTGCATTATGCAATGGGTCATTGAGGCCCACTTTCTAGAAGAATTTGAAAGTCGATCACATAGGATATGGACACAAGGAGTTGAGAGAAGGAAAATGGGTTAAAGTTTCATTCTGTAAGCAATGACTAGACCCGAGTCCGATTTCTATTTATTCATTTGTCGTCGTTATTTATTTATGGTTTTCGTATTTATTTATGTATTTCTTTAATTATTTATTTCAGCCTCGAAGCCAAAGTTGTACTTAATGCAGGTGGAGCGAGACTCGATCCAAGGGCTCGAAAACTAGATTAGGACAGGTGAAACGGGTCAAAGGCCCAATTAGATTAGGACAAGTTTTGTTGGTTTGCGCCCAATGGCCTAAATCATTTACTTTCTCCTCCCTTTCCCCGTTTATGTGTTGACTTGTTTATTTCATTTTTGTAGACTTAGTTAAAATCCCTATTAAGTCACCTAAAATTGTTTTACACAAATCCTTTCTAAAAACCAATCACTTTTCAACAAATTAATCTTTTAGAAGTTAATCAAAGACAATTTTCAAACAGTCCGGATAACCGCAAGTTAGTGGACGTTTTAGGTGCCTAACACCTTCCTAAAACGTTAATAAAAACCGTTTACTTAGAATCTCTTAACTTAAAAGATTTTTCTATTTTGGATCGTTTGAAGTAACTCTCTAAAGGTATCTTAATTCCTTTTCAAAATTAAGTGGTGACTCTTTTTCAAAAGTCAAAATTTCTCTGCAAAACAGAAATGGTGAGTCCGCTGGGGATCTTTAACTAGGTTTTAACCAAATGATTGATTTCGTCTTTTGATTGACTGTTTATGCGTTCTGATTATGTAAAGTTTAATTACCACATCTCATGGCATAGTATTACATTATTTAAACTATTTTGGGGTTTCGTAGATGTCCCAGCCCCTGTTGTTCAATTCCAAAATGTGTTGGAAATATGAATAGCTTATCAGCACATGAGTCGTCTGACGCTGTTCATATTTTCAAACTCAAGTTGTCCACTTGAGAACCAGTATCGAAGCCCACTCTAGACACCGAGGATAGAACGAAACCAAAACCCTATTTTAGGCATATGCCTAGGACGACCCAATATTCGAGCGGGCTATTGGGCCCATTAGAAAACCTGCCCTGCGTCTATTGACCTCGAGTCAATTACAGACAAATCATATTTATGCGTTGAAGAAATACATGCTTATCTAAATTCAATCCATTATCCTTTGGGGTCGGGGGAAGGCTTATCTTTGTCTGCTTTCATGTAGGATATGGCTCAACTACATTCTCGCAAAAAGTTCAAGATGGTTACCAAACCTGACGGTTTCTTGAAAATATGGTGGGACCACATCAGCGTTGAAGAGAGAAAGATTGCTAAAACAAACATTGGGCATCTTCCTTCTTTGATCGAGATGGACGCTTGGCCCAAAATGATCCATGTACTAACAACTTTTTGGGATGATCAGAACATGGTATTTGCTTCGGGGATGTTGAATTGACCCCACCATTGAAGAGGTATTGATTTGTTATGAGAGTAAGGAAATGTGTTTTAAGAGAAGAGAGACACCGGATAAGAATATTTTAGTCCCGGATGTGTGGGATTATCAAAAGATCAAGGAGGTATTTTTAACTGGCGATGACACCTGGCTAGGAGAACGTGATGGAGCTAATATCACTTTTTGTGAGTTGTACGTTGGTTCTGAAGATTTAACTCTTTTCATAAATTTGGGCATAAATTGGAGTCGGAAGCAAAATGGAAGGAAATGAGAGTTTTTGCAGTCGCGGTAGGCCTACTTGGAACCATGGTGTTCCCGCAGGGGGAAAATGGCTCAATTCATCCGAGGGTTGTCACAGGGACCCATGCACTTTTCTTTGGAATGGAGTACAATTCTAAAAAAGTATTCCACAACTTAGCCCCCATGATTATTGTCGACATATATCGCGCTTTGGGAAGATGTCAAGTCGAGAATCATTTCTTTCAAGGTTGCAACCTTATATTACAATGGTGGATGATGATGTATTTGGTGAAAAATCCTAGAACAGCACAACCTGATCACAAAACAAGGAGGAATCTGCTATAATTGCATGACATGTGGTTATTTTTACACAAGTTCAAAAGGGAAGCATCCCACAAATTTTGGTTTAAGACTCTCGGAGAATTAAGAGATGGCGATGTCCAATGGTCCCTTAACTATCTTCGTTCAGGGAAATACATTATTTGAGGGGGCGAGTGGCCCTTTTTAGTGCTTCCGGGTCTAAGGGGAACCCTTCCCTACAATCCCGGCAGAGTTCTTAGGCAATTCGAGATCAAACAGGAGACGCCTCAAATCGATTCTATGCTCAGATTCTTCACCGAATATGATGAAAGTGAGCCCTCGCTCAAAGATTACATGATAAACGGATGGAGTAGGAAAAGGTGGATGGAAGTATCTTTCCGTATAGGGTATGAACCCAAAGTCAGAGACACTTACGGAAGTATAGACCAAATGTTCCCACTCGGGTTATGGATGTAGAATCTGAGCATCAAATTTGGCTTCACAGGCTACAAGATGAGTTCCAGAAAAGTGAAATCGCGCACCGGTAGATGCACATGGATGACGCTTTGACCATACGTATGTTAAGGGAAGAGTTGAAAAGAGCTAGGCAAGACACTGATGATGCCTGGCAATGGCTAATCATTTTGGATGATAGGATGGCCTCCCAACTCGATAGCATAGGGAAAATGACTTACGACTGAAAGGAACAGTTATGCGGGAGTCATCTTATCATCAATAGGTATCAAATATCACATGAGGTGAACAAGGAAAAGAAGTCAAAAGCAGACGAAGGAGCCTTCAGTAGCTAATCTTTCTATTCTCCCCTGCGCGGGAACTTATCTCCTTTCATGTTATTTCCCCTTTTCCCTAAAGATTGTATCCCTATGTTGATATCTTTTGTAGGTATTTATGCCTTTTCTGTGTCTATATGAGTTGAGGGTTAATTGATTGACTTTGAGGAAGCACATATTTTCTTCAAAAAATCGTTAGGCCTGAACCCTTGGTTCAAAAAGGGTCACCCCAACTAGGATACGCGTCATTATAATATTTTGTGTAATATAACTGTTTTATGTGCTTATATGCGTTTGTTGAGATCAAAGCAAGTTTATCCATTATCTCCTACGGATCAATTTGACTATGACTAGAACAACTCTGTGTGGTTATTTCCTGTCAAATATTTTGCATTACTTATCACATACGGAAACTAACACATTTGCCTTTAAGTGTTTTACTTTGTAGATAATAGAAATTACTCTGTGTCGATATAAGCTGGCAGAACATCCCTACTTCACCCGATTGAAAGCGCACAAAATCCCATCCTCTGACCATCATCCAGAAATGACAGGAAATAACGAAGAGAGCGCACTGACTATCCGGGACAGTGTGATAGCAGAACAGAATGAAATGATTGCGGAACATCTAAAAAAGATAGAAATGCTTCAGGAGGAAGTAAATCGCACTAAAAATTTGGCTAACTTGGCCATCACTGTCAATGTCCTCACTCCAGACGGACACAGGACTTCACTCTAAATCCCTCCCCTCAGCACCCCTATTCTTGGGGATCAGCCAACTAACATATCATCCAGCTCCACTTCTCCATTTGTCCAAAATACTAATTGTGAAAATAATCCAGACGTCTACCATCCACAAAATCCATCTATAACCCCACAGAACCCACCTTTGAATCCATCCCCAAATCCTCAAAACACATTCTCAAATCAACAAAACGTATTTCAAAATCCGCAAGATTCACTCCCAAATCTACCAAATACATCAAACCTACCTTTGAATCCACCAAATTCATTTCCAAATCCGCAAAATCCTTCTCCGCCAAACTACTTACAAAGTCCACAGAACCTTTCCAATTTCCGGAACATCCTCCCCACTTACCAACCAAGTTCCTTCCATCCGTAAAATCAGGCTCCCTTCTAAATCCCCCTCAAGACATCATATCCCCTGATATCTATGAACCCCTTCCTAACCCCGAGATGGGCCATTATGAGGAGAAGGAGAAAGAATGGAGGTCCCAGCATGAAAGGAATTTACTACCTATGAAGGAGGATATCATGAGGATCAAAAAGTCTAATAGAGGCAAGGACCACAAAGTTTTGGGGTATGATGATTTATGTGTTCATGCGGGAGTAGATCTACCAGAATGGTGCAAACTCCCTAAGTTTGAGATGTTTGACGGTACCAAAAATCTAATGGCCCATCTAAGAAGGTACTGTGAGCAACTAGTAGGGATAGGGAAATATGAGGCGCTATTGATATGCCTATTCAGTCGAAGTTTGAATGGTGAAGCCTTGGAGTGGTTCATTTCTCAGGAGCCAAAAAAGTTGACTGGTTGGAAAACATTGGCCAAGGGTTTCCTTGATCGGTTTGCATTCAACATTGAAATAGTCCCTTACCGGTATTTACTAGATTGGATCAAACAAAAGAGCGTTGAGAGTTTTTGAGACTATGCTTTTCATTGGAGAAAAGAAGCTGCCAAAGTGCAACCCCTCATGTCTGAGGAGGAAATAGTATCTGTGTTCTCTCGTGCTCAAGAAGGAGAATATTATACCAGGATGGTGTCTACTGTCAGAGCAAACTTTGTAGATTTGGTAAAAATAGGAGAATCATTGAAAGAAGGTATTCAGACAGGGAAAATATCCAAAACCCCGACATCGTCTGGAACTGCCATGTTTTCTAAGAAGAAGAAAGAAGAGGTAGGTATGGTTTCTGCTAATTCTGTTACAAAATCAAAACAACGGTTCAACTCTAGGAATGTTTTATCTTCCCCTCCGTCACCTAGCCTTCCGCACGCGTTCTACGCCCACCCCCAATACCAAACTCCACTACCAAATATCCAATCCTCATACCAAGCTCCGTAGCCAAACACCTTTCCCCAATACCTAATTCCACCTCCAAATTATCAGTCTCATTTCCAAACCACTCCTCTAAATAACCGAACAAATTTCCAAATACCTCCAAATTGTCACCAAGTACCCCTTCCTACAAACCTAAGCCAGTATAACCCCCGATGTCCAAACTACAAAAATAAACCTCCCTGTAACTTCACCCCACTAGCTGAAATTCTTACCTAATTATTTGAAAGATTGAGGAATACCGGTCATTTGCAACCAATACAGTCAAAGAGTGTCAATCCCAACTCTTGATTTTTTAATGCAAGTCAACGCTGGCAGCAAGGCACAGTACAGAGGATTGTGTCCACTTGAAACACAAAATTCAGGATTTAATCGATCAAAAGGTTATCACGTTCCAGGTATCTACTCCAAATGTTAGCAGTAATCTACTGCCCAACCATGGGGGATCTACAGTTAACATGATTGAGATAGAGGGCGAATGGGCATCTGGCAAGACCATTACCCAGGTGAACTCCAAAAAGTGCAAAAGAGCGGAAGAGGTAAGAAAGATAGAGAAGGCTTTGGCTGCCTTAAGTATTAGAAAAAAAAACCCATTTATAGTGATAACATCCCCGACTCAAGTGTACGCTCCCCACTAAGAAAGGAATTTATTATGCAAACCACAGCTGCCCATGGGATGACGCGATCGGGGCGATGTAACAACCCTGAGGAATTGACCAACAAAAAAGATTCATAGAAATGGCCAATCACTGAAGGAGAGGATGAGGAATTTTGGAGGTGTATGCAACCAAAGGATTACTCAATTGTCAAACACTTAGAAAAAATGCCATCCCAAATCTCTGTCTTGGTGCTATTAATGAGTTCACAATACAATCGACAAGCTTTATCAAAGGTCTGGGAGGAAGCGTATGTTCCCGCAGGAACAAGTGTTTAGAACCTGGCTGTGATGATAGGGAACATTGTAAGGAATCATCGTATATCATTCAGTGATGAAGAGTTGTCGTTTGAAGGCGCGATGCACAACAAAGCCATGTATGTCACCGTCATTTGTCGAGATTATGTAATTAATCAAGTATTAATAGATGATGTATCTGGTGTGAATATTTATCCCCTCCCTACGTTGGTTCAAATAGGCTATGATCTGGGGAAAATTTCTCAAAGCCATGTAAATGTGAGAGCATTCGATGGAGGGCAGAGAGATACCATAGGAGAGATTGATTTGCACATCCAAATGGGGCCTGCTAAGTTCAAAACTAAGTTTCATGTTATGGATATTCATCCTAGCTACAACCTGCTCTTGGGAAGACCATGGATACACGGTGCAAAGGCAGTTTCATCACCCCTTCATCAATTATTGAAGTTTATTTGGGAAGATCATGAAGTAGTCATCCAAGGAGAAGGAAGTCGAGCGGACCATCCCAACGGTTATGTGCCAGTAATTGAAGATTTTCCAAAAGGTAGCAGCTTCTATACAGTGGAAATTGTAAATACTGCAGACAGATATTCGACACCCAAAATACTAATGCCTCCTGTCTATAAAATGATTGCAATGGTGATGTTAAGAAATGGGTTCGAACCTGGTAGAGGCTTAGGCAAGAATCTGCAAGGAATTATTAAGCCAATTGTAATCCCAGAGAGACGCTCTAAGTACGAGTTAGGATATCAGTCTGCCAAGAGGGACAGGGTTGAGGATGAGCCAGAGAAGAGTCTATTTAGGCCCTTGCAATTCCTGTTCCAGTTATTTCCTATATGAGAAGTGCCTGATGATGATGGTCTTGGGGATGGGATACGAGATATTTGCAAAGGATGCAATGCTATACCAGAAAATCTCCCAAAGTCTATCGGGATAAAACAGATTGCACCAGGGGAGGCCTTGCAAAATTGGACCTCCACTCCACTCATAACCCGTTGCCGTCGTGGTAGATGAAAAGGCAATTACTAATAGTTTTGAAATTAGTGATGATCCGAAGGAGGCCCCGCGATCCACCTTTTATATCTCAAAACTCTCTTTCCGTATCTTGCTGCTTTCGAAAAAGGCAGGGACTTGTATTTGTGCAAGTCACGAGCCATGGTTTTGTAATTATCTCTCAAATTTTAATGAAAAGGCCTTCATTTATTTGGAAAACTATATTATTTATAAAACGCTCCTAGTCATATGTTTTGTTATTATTTTCTTATCATCTAACTTAGTTTGTTTGTCCATTACAGTAACAGTAGCTTAAAACCTGCCAATGTCGTATCATGTCAAAGCTTGAATGAACAAAATGAAGGGAACAATGATGATTGGAAGGACGATGATGAGGAACGATTAGTTGAATATATGGAGGAATTTGAGAATCGGAAAAAACCTAATCTGGAAGAAACCAAAACAATCAACTTGGGAGATCACGATAAAATTAAAGAGACAAGTGGCAGTATACACCTGGCAGTGCCACAAAGGGAAGAGCTCATCCACCTATTGTAGGAATACATTGATGTGTTTGCTTGGTCCTATGAGGATATGCTGGGGTTGAGCACCAGCATTGTGTCACATAAATTGCCGATAAATTCTTAGTTTGATCCATTCAAAGAAAAAATGCGGAAGTTCAAGCCAGATTTAAGTCTAAAGATCAAGGAAGAAGTGACAAAACAGATCCAGTCTAAGGTTTTCGAGGTCACAAAATATTCGACGTGGTTGGCCAACATCGTCCCTATGCCGAAGAAGGACGGCAAGATTTGAATATGTGTTAACTACAGAGACTTGAACAGAGCCAGTCCTAAAGATAATTTTCCGTTGCCCAACATCCACATTCTCATCGATAACTGTGCAAAACATGAAATACAGTCATTCATTGATTGTTTTGTCGGGTATCATCAGATATTGATAGATGAAGAAGATACAGAAAAATGGCTTTTATTATGCCCTGGGGCATTTATCATTACAGGGTAATGTTGTTTGTTCTCAAGAACGCGGGTGCAACATATATGAGGGCTATGAAGACTATTTTCCATGATATGATCCATAAAGAGATTGAGGTGTACGTGAATGATGTAATTATCAAATCCCAGGAGAATTTAGAGCATTTGAATCATCTGGAGAAATTCTTCAACAGATTAAGAAGGTACGGTTTAAAGTTAAATCCTGCTAAGTATGCTTTTGGTGTGCCATTAGGAAAGTTGTTGGGGTTCATAGTCAGCAGAAGAAGGATCAAGCTAGACCCATCCAAAATCAAGACAATTCAAGACTTGCCACCGCCAAGGACCAAGAAGGAAGTTATGAGTTTAATGGGTCGTTTGAATTACATTAGCAGATTCATCGCTCAATCAATAGTCATATGTGAGCCAATTCTCAAGATATTGAAGAAAAATGCACTGAATGAGTGGAAAGAAGAATGTAAGAGAGATTTCGACCACATCAAAGAATACCTGTCCGCACCACCACTTTTGGTCCCACCAAGAGAAGGAATTTCATTATTTCTTTACCTGTCAGTCTCAGAAAATGCTTTCGAATGCGTCCTTGGGCAACATAATGAGACTGATAGGAAAGAGAAGGCCATTTACTACTTGAGTAAAAAGTTCACACCATATGAAGTCCGTTACACTCTTGTAGAAAGGACATATTGTGCTTTGACTTGGACGGCACAAAAGTTGAGGCATTATTTATCATCCTACACAACATAACTTATCTCGAGAATGGATCTATTAAAGTACATATTCCAAAAGGCCATGCCTACGGAGAAGCTAGCCAAGTGGAAAATGTAGCTGAGTGAGTTTGACATTGTGTATGTAACTCAAAAAGTAATCAAGGGGCAAGCCTTAGCAGATCATTTGGCAGAGAATTCAGTCGATGAAGAATATGAGCCACTTCGAACATACTTTCCAGATGAGGAAGTCTTATTCATAGGAGAAGACATTAGAGAGATTTACCCCGGATGGATTCTATTTTTTTATGGGGTAGTTAACTTTAAAGGTTCAGGAATCAGGGCAGTTTTGGTGTCAGAAACGGGCCAGCATTATCTGGTAACTGCTAAGTTACGTTTCCCATGCACCAATAACACGGTTGAATATGAGGATTGCATTCTGGGTCTCATATTGGCACTTGATATGAGTGTTCGTCAATTGTTAGTCATCGGAGATTCTGATTTGCTGATTCACCAAGTACGAGGGCAATGGGCAGTAAAAAATCCCAAGATTACTCCTTATGTAGAGCTGGTGCAAGAATTATGCCAAAGATTCAAGGATGTTGATTTTAGACATATCCCACGGATACAAAATGAGTTTGCTGATGCTTTGGCCATAATATCTTCCATGATTCAACACCCGGATCAGAGTTACATTGATCCTTTGGAAATAAGCTTGAAAGAGAAACCCGCACATTGTATACACATTGAAGAGGAGCCTAATGGAAAGCCTTGGTACTATGACATTAAGAGGTACTTGGAATCTGGAATATATCCTGAAGAGGCTAGTAACAACGAAAAAAAGACAATCCGATGTTTGGGAAAGAATTATTTTCCGAGTAGGGAAATTCTTTTTAGGAAGACTCCTGATTTGGGATTCCTAAGATGCATCGATGCTGCAGAAGCCAATAAATTGATAAAAGACGTACACGCTGGATTTTGTGGGCCCCATATGAATGGGTTTGTCCTTGCCAGAAAGATCTTGAGAGCCAGTTACTTTTGGATTACTATGGAAAATGATTGTGGAAAGTATGTGCAAAAATGTCTAAAATGTCAGATACACGGAGATTTGATTCGAATGCCTCCATATGAGCTTCATACAATGAGTTCACCTTGGCCCTTCGTAGCTTAGGGCATGGATGTTATCGAACCAATAGAGCCATCGGCATCGAATGGACATAGATTTATTTTAGTCGCCATCAATTATTTTACTAAGTGGGTTGAAGCTGCTTCATACAGAGCCGTCACTAAGAAAGCGGTTGTAGATTTCATCAGGAATAACTTGATTTGTCGATTTGGAGTATTGGAATCAATCATTACGAATAATGGGGAAAACTTAAACAATCACTTAATGAGTGAAATTTGTGATCATTTTAAAATCGTGCATCACAATTCGACTGCATACCATCCCCAAATGAATGGAGCTGTAGAAGCGGCCAACAAGAATATTAAGAAGATCTTGAGAAAGATGGTCGAAAATGATAGATCATGGGATAAGATGTTACCTTACGCTTTGCTAGGGTATCGTACAATAGTTCGAACTTCCACCGGGGTGACCCCTTATTTACTTATCTATGGGAATGAAGCTGCGATACCTGCTGAAGTTGAAATACCTTCTCTATGGATTATTCAAGAAGCTGGGCTGAGAAACGAAGATTGGGTCTGCGCTCGCCATGAGCAACTCATATTGATTGATAAGAAGAGAATGGTGGTTGTATGCCATGGTCAGCTGTATCAACACAGGATGGTTCGTGCTTTTAACAATAAGGTGAGAGCTCAAACATTTGAAGTGGGGCAACTGGTTCTCAAGCAAATATTCCCTCACCAAAAGGAGTACAAGGTAAAATTCGCTCCAAACTGGCAAGGTCCATACATAGTTCGCAAGGTACTATCTGGAGGAGCTCTGATTTTGTCTGAGATGGACGGCACAGAATGGACCAAACCAATCAATTCTGATGCAGTAAAGAGATATAATGTTTGAACGATGTTCTAGTTTTTGTGTTTTCTTAGTTTACTTGTAATCACCTTTGTAGTAATATTGTTTTCTAGTGTGTAAGTACCTAGAATCCCTTTCTTTTTATGTATGAACTACATCATGACCTGAATTCCTGAGAAAGGGATACGTAGGCGGCCTATGTCGGCTTCGTTTAACCCATTAATTTCTTTTGTATATCCCTAGCGTAGGCCTAAACTACGTTTGACCTGATTCCTGCTTCAATGGGATACGTAGGCACCCCAACGGATCGGTCATATTACCCCAAGAAAGGAAAATTAGGGCAGAATTTTCGAGAAGGAATCTCAAAAATTCACAAGAGAAGATCAACATCCAACAAAAAGAATGAAGATCAGCAAAGACTTCAGATCCACTCGGATTGGTATCATCTCAAACAACTTTAAACTGGGGTAAAAATTTTGAGGAAGACCTCAAAATTTCCAACAAATGCCGGAACATATTCCAAATTCCCAGCACCAGAGGTTAAAGCATTGGAAGCCACCAACTGTAACAAAGTCTGGGTAGACTCAATTTTTGGCTATGATAGAAATACTTGAAGAAACCCTCTAACAATGATCATGAGTTTTGGAAACCATCCATCGAATATAGTCAAAACCACGAGGAAGACATTCGTTGAGCTAGTACATGACATAACTGGCATATATTTTCTAAAGTTTTACAAAAGTTTTTAAAATTATTTTTAACAATTTAAGACTATTTTCCAAAAATCTTATGACTCACTTATTTAGTATTTGCCTAGACATCATTTGGGATGGAGTGTCAGGGTGGATGTCCCGATATGGTGGAATGCCCAAGAGATGGAAAGGAGCAAATCAAGGATCGAAGGAGGTCAACACAGAGTAATTTCATTCAAACTAATCATTTTTCTATGGATGTAGTGTTCAATATACAAAATGAGGGTCTCTTTCAAAAATCCCCGAGCAAAATGGGAGCCACAACAGAACATTAATACCCAAGAACAGTATTTTAAGGGAGCCCTAAAAATAGGTTTAACGCCTATTTATTGAGGACATTTTGATTTGTCCATCTCATTTCTCGAGATCGTAGGGGACAAACAAAAGGTCTTTGTCTTCTTTACACATATCGTATTCAGAAGTTTTCTAAAAATAGTCTCTAGTAAAAGACACTTTGTGTCTTCTAATCGTCTACCTTGAGTACAGGTACAGAAGAAAGTAGGACGCTGACAAATAAAATCAAGTAAAATTACACATCATAGCCGCAAGGCATTGCCACAAGGGCTATTACATATCATCGCCATAATGGCTATTGCATATTATTGCCACAATGGCTATTGTATATCATCTCCACATGGGCTATTGCATATCATCGCCACAATGGCTAATGCATATCATCGCCACAATGGCTATTGCATATTATCTACATAATGGCTATTGCATATCATAGCCACAAGGGCTATTGCATATCATCGCCACAATGGCTATTGCATATCATCGCCACAATGGGTATTGCATACCATCGCCACAATGGATATTGCATATCATTGCCACAATGGCTACTGCATATGATCGCCATAATGGCTATTGCACCACAATGGCTATTGTATATCATCGCCACAAGGGCTATTGCATATCATCACCACAATGGCTATTGCATATCATTGCTACAATGGTTATTACATATCATCGCCACAATGGCTATTAGATATCATCGCCATAATGGCTATTGCATATCATCACCATAATGGCTATTACACATCTTCGCCACAAGGGCTATTGCACATCATCGCTACAATGGCTATTGCATATCATCGCCATAAGAGCTATTACATATCATAACCACAAGGGCTATTACATATCATATCCACAAGGGCTATTGCATATCATCGCCCAAGGGCTATTGTATATCATCACCCCAAGGTCCATTACATATCATTTCCGCAAATACCATCTTATACCATCGCCCTAGAAGGAATTCAATATCTGTTGACAAGCTAGACAGAAATGCTGGCATCGAGGATATCTCATCATTTCATGAATCAGCATATGAATGCATCGAGAGTACACGTTTTGAAGGGATGCCGTTAAGTCGCTATCTAAGGATGAATGATATATAAGGTTTCCTAGCAAATGACAATTTGAGGGTCATCTATAAGTCATATTATTTGAAATAAAATAGTGTGTAATATCACCTTTGAGTTGATAGTCTGTAGGTCATCCGTAAGCCACACCAACATCCTAACCGGATAGTCTACAAGATCGCCCAAAAGTTAATAGTTTAAAGGTTATTCGTAAGTCGCAACTAAATCCTTAACAGAGAATATACAATATTTCCAAATTGATAATTCCAAGGGTTCTTTATAAGTCGTGTCATATCCAAGATCGATTATGTGCAAGATTACCCAAAGACTATCAATTTGAGAGATCAGCTATAAGTAATATTGTATCCAAGGTCGGATGGTGTGTAGGAACACCTGAAGGCTAGATATTGGAGGGATATCTATAAGCCATCTCTTATCTAAAGTCGTATAATGTGTAGGATTACCTAAAAGCTAGCAATTCAAAAGATAGTTGTGAGTCGCGTCATATCTAACGATCAAATAATACGCAGGATTATGTAAAGATTTATAATTTATGGAAAACTTATAAATCGATCATCGTCTATAACCGGAGAGGTTATCGTTCCACATATAACAAGTGATACAAGTAAACAAAAGGATTTCCACACCAGCATAAGATTACACGATTGTAGGGACCGGTCTGTAAAAAGTATCATCGGTGTCCAAAAGGGCCACCCCATTCTGAAGGCATATTCAACCGACAAATATCATAATTATACAACAATCAAGAGGTTTATTGTATTTGTTGTTGCCATTTATTTCATTGCAAAACAGGTACATGGAAAGATGACTTCGTTTCTTAGACAACAACTCACGTAGAGATATGGTCAAAAACTATATGCCTCTTTTATGCATTATGCTTAGCCCTAATAATTTTGTTTGAGATATTATCGAGAGCATCCGAAAGGATGAAAATCTCAAATCAAACCCACAGGTGCGGACGACTCCAGAATGGATGCAGCACAATGTGGAACTTTTTCTTAGCAGCAAAATGGGACATAGTCTAAAGGGGGATGTCAAACTCTTTGGATGCAAGCTAAAGAATGATCACCACCACCATCCAACCACGCCTATATTAGAAGGTATGTGGGTATTTTTGGATATTATGGTCTCAACTTTACCTCTGGGATATTTGTTAACTCATACTGAGGGGAACTTTCTTTTTCTTTCAAATTCGGGTGGCAATGCACTTAGAGTTTTGGAAATTATGTCCGGGTAAGTTCTTACCTATGGATGTGAAGAGCTCCACGTTCATGGTTAATAGGTTACAAGCCTATTTTACGCAACTCGATTAACTTGTCACTCATCCCGAGTTAAAGATCATCTGAAATAAAAGACTATCTTTTCTACCGATTGAGTTAAACTACAAGCGATCTAATTCCCTAAGTCTCAGGGATATGTAGGCTGGTCTCTGTGTAGAAAACTCGACCACATTCCAACCTCCCCCAAATCCCTTTATTCCCCAGCTTCTCCGTTTAACCAAAATTCTTAAATTATGATAGTTGGTGAATTATTTTCTAATATCGTGCTTTCAATCAAGCTTTATGAACTACAAGTGGCCTAAATTCTCATATAACCTGGGATATGTAGGAAACCTGATACCGAGGTTCGGCCATAACTCCTCAAAACTCATGTGGAAAATCGACCTCTCTTAGATACGAATTTGTGGTCGGACAAAAATTAAGAACGTCAACCTCCCTTTGCCCAGATTACTTGCATCCATCCTACCCAAAGGGAGGGGGCAGTTGTTGACACCTAATTTTTGCCCCCCACAACTACGTTTAATTTTGAGTTTCTTCGATTTTCAAATAAAATCACAACAATTATTTTTTCCAGATAAATGCATTTTAAAATATGAATTTGGGCTAAATTTATCATTTAAGTGATAATTATATATATTCGTATTTACATATACAGGATTGTATAAACGATGTCATTTAAATGAATATTTTTATCAAAATTGGACTTTAAATTAAGGATTATTTGGAAAATGAATTTAATAATTAAAGTCTTGATTCAAATATATTTGTCTTAAAAAATAATTTATCTGAATAAATATTTATTCAATTTTATGAAATCAAGAAAACTCGGGATTAGACAAAGTATCAATTCATATCTAATCTAAAATTTTAATTTGGCCAATCTATTCGATTTGGTCACGATTGAAATCATTTGGCCAAAATTGCAATGTAATTGATCAATTGATATTCAATTTGGCCAAAAATTTAAAGGGATGGCCAAGTTCCCAATTCCAAACCCTAGACCAACCAAACCATTTAATCTATAACAACCCATGTCAAATAACAGTGGCCCAAAAATATTGACCAGTCCCAATCTCCTTTTATTTATTCCCTTGAACCATTTAACAATATCCCTAACATTCCATCCAAACACCATCCCTGACCCAGCCCACCACCAATAAATTTCCCTTTCTCCTTTAATCAACAAAGAATGGGTCTCCAATGCTATGAAGCAGCCAAAAATGGCGTACATCACTAAAAAATGTCAACTTATTCTAGACCTAATTTTAAACCCTAAATTGATTTCAAATGACTTGCTTTTTCATCTCTCATGCATTCTATGCTGATGTGTATGAAAGGACACCAAGAAACCTTCTAGAACAAGCTAGGTGTTATCCCCCCCAACGATCCAATCCCGAAAATTTTGGGATAACCCATACGAATTCATACATATTTGGGAAATTTTCATTGGTTCTTGGGTACATTTTGTCCTCCTGCATTCGATTGGTCCATGGGGTTTCAAATTTATGGAAAAATCCAAATCAGGGCTAATTCAGGGGATCCCATGGGTTTTGAATTTCAAATTCCTTTTTAAAACTCCCTAAGATAACCTTGAGTTTCCATCTTCTATATAAGAAGAGATCAGGTCACAGTTTTAGAGAGGGGGTTCTGATTTTTCTCTTCTTTGAAGGGTTTGAAAGTTTGGCTAAAATTCTAGGGGTTCGATTCTTTGGCAGTCTACAAAAGATGGAGATTTAGGGGGTTGTTTTTCTCTTTCTTTTGGAGATTCGAGGGTTGAATCTCTAAGGTAAAAGGTTAGAGGCGAGGGTGCGAAAGAAATCAAAGGAGAAAATTCAGGCTAGTTCAAAATTTGGGGTTGGGAACTCCGAAAGTGAAGAGTTTGTTTTGAAAACAATTTTGTCGTCCATTTTTTTTCCTCCTAGGAAGTTATTCGATTGATTGAGAGTTTCCAAGTCGTCAAAATAAGATCCTACTATCGACGAGTAATCTGCTTGTCTGAACTATTTTGCTTTCTTCTCCCTATTTTCCCCTTCTTAAATAAAGAGAAGTTACATTTGGTTGAATCATAGTTGCAAGCTAATAATTTTTATAAGGTGAAATTTTCCTAATATAGTTCGATCATTTTGGTACATCTTTGTTATTAGAATCTTGTTTTCACTTATAGTTTTCTTCTCTAGTGATATTTCTCTTATTTGTTGCCTGATTTATTTATCTTGTCCATCTTTGTTGTGTCACTTCATTGCTATAATTGGAATGTTTGTATTACCGATAATGTTGGTTTAGTTGGAACTTGGTGATTCCCTCTATTAGAGTTAAATTTAACCTGCTTCCTTGTCACGTGAGTTAATGTTTATATTATGTTAAAAGATGTGTTTTGATTTTGCATCATTTTTTTTACTCTTTAAAACTTGGGCCATTTGTTCCCGCATTATGTCACATGGCATTTTGGATAGATATTAATTTTTTTCTTTTCTTTTTTTTTGAATGAACTTACTCGGGAGTCCAATTAGACTCCTTTTCCTTCCATTATGCAATGGGCCATTGAGGCCCACTTTTTAGAAGAGTTTGAAAGCTGATCACATAGCATATGGACACAAGGAGTTGAGAGAAGGAAAATGGGTTAAAGTCTCATTCTTGAAGTGATGATGAGACCCGAGTCCCATTTCTATTTATTCATTTGTCGTCGTTATTTATTTATGGTTGTCGTATTTATTTATGTTTTTCTTTAATTACTTATTTTGGCCTCAAAGCCAAAGTTGTACTTAATGCAGGTGGAGCAAGACTCGAGACAAAGGCTCAAAAACTAGATTAGGACAGGTGAAACAGGTCAAAGGCCCAATTAGATTAGGACAGGTTTTGTTGGTTTGAGCCCAATGGCCTAAATCATTTAGTTTCTCCTCCCTTTCCCCATTTATGTGTTTTCTTGTTTATTTCATTTGTGTAGACTTAGTTAAAATCCCTATTAAGTCACCTAAAATTGTTTTACACAAATCCTTTCTAAAAACCAATCACTTTTCAACAAATTAATCTTTTAGAAGTTAATCAAAGACAATTTTCAAACAGTCTGGATAACCACAAGTTAGCGGACGTTTTAGGTGCCTAACACCTTTCTAAAATGTTAATAAGAACCGATTACTCAGACTCTCTTAACTTAAATGATTTTGCTATTTTGGATCATTTTAAGTAACTCTCTAAAAGTTTCTTAATTCCTTTTCAAAATTAAGTGGTGACTCCCTTTCAAAATTCAAATTTTCTCCGCAAAATAGTAGAGGCTTCACAAATGTCTGTTAGAGTCAATTATATAATTTCAGTCCTTCTTTTCAGACTTTATCAAAATGAGAAATTGTATTAGTATTGTATTTTCACTTATTCTATCATTTTTATGCTTTTGCATAGTAAATTCAGTCATTTTATACATATTTAATCAGTTGCTTAATAGTATGCCAGTTCATGGGTTAGCTTAGGATCACTTGCGGTCCTAGTACTGTGTGACATTTCGCGATAGATTTTTGGAGCGTTACACATATTTTCTATAATATCATGCTAGGAATATATTGATAGTTTGCTCTAGCTCTTCCTATACTTCAATCTTCCACCAAGACAAAATAAGCTCCCTGAGACTACTGTCAATCCTTGTAATACCTACACAAGAGGGAAAATAGGATCATGTCCTATTAGCAGTGTCTGATCTAAGAAACACATGAGAGAATGTTTCTTGATCAAGCCTAGTGCAACACCAGTATCTAGTAGGACCCTCAATATCCTATCTCCTCAAATTGTCTTCCACTGGAACCTTTACTTTCCACATTCTCCACATTAGAAAATCCATTTTAAAAGGAAATCCTTTAATCCAAATATTCTTATATATCCTATTCTCTTCTCCTCTCTATCTAATATAGTTCCAGGCTGGCTTAATAGTGTTGATTCAAGCTTCATTACTGACTGTCTTTCTCCTTACTTTTATTTGGAATTTTGATTATCTGAATTATATGATCTGCCATGTCCTTTGAAAATAGTTGATTGATCAATTGTACATTCCAAGATCCATCATGAATTAAATCCTTCACCTATTGGTAATTAGTATCCCATTCTCTTGGATTCTACACCAAATTGTATAAATCTCTTTCCTTGATCCAATTATCAAACTAGAGACTTTTATTTCCCTTTCGGATTCTCTACAAAATTTGATGCTCTACTAAGTCCCTTGCCGGAGATATCTTCTTCCAAACCTATGATCCTGCTCCAGATTTTCAAACTATTTTACTTGGATGATTCTTCTTACAATACTTATTGTGCATATATCTACTCCAAATTGAATCCTTTGTTCTTAAATTCCACCAAAGCTTGCAAATAAAGCCATTGATACATCTTGAATCTTTTTGAATCCTAAACCTCCTTCCTCTTTTGGGACACAAAGGTTATTCCATTTAACCCATTGACTATTCTTTCCTCCTATGTGACTACTCTAAAAAAATTGAGCAAATATTTTTTGTATTCTAGTCATAATATTTAAAGGAGCTTTCATCACTAACAAACAATAAATTGGTATACTATGCAATACATGTTTTACTAGGACAACCTTTTCCCTAAAAGACAATAACTTCCCTTTCCATTCTTGCAATTTCCCAATGATTTTGCTCATTATGGATTGATAGTAATCCTTTCTTTTCCTCACATGAAATATAGTGCATCCCAGATATGTAAAAGGAAAATCTTTTCTCAAAATCCCAGTAGCCACTTCTGCCATTACAACAAAACCTTGAGAAACTCCTTTGAGTAAATAAAGAAAACTTTCTCCTTATTCACTTTTTGACCTGATATTCTTTCATATTTCTCTAAAGTGCTTGTCACTTTTGCATTGTATGAAGTTCTGCTTTACATAAGATTATCATGTCATCTGCAAATGCAATGTGATTCACCTTTAAACTTCCTCTTGGCATTCCAAACATCTTAAAGTCCTTGGACTGAACCAATGACTTTAATGCTCTAGATATCACTTCTGTTTCTATAATAAAAAGAGTAGGTGATAGTAGGTCTCCTTCTTTAAGCCCTCTATAAAACTTGAAGAATTCTTTTGGTTGTCCATTTAGCATAATGGAATACCAATTATTTCCCAAAAGTCTATATACCATATCAATCAATAATTCACTAAACCCGACTTTCCTCAATACTTTAGTGAGAAAGAGTCAATCAACTCTATCATATGTTTTCATTATGTCTAGTTTGATTACTAGATTAGGAATCTTACTTATCTTTCTTATATCAACAACTATTTCTTGAACCATTAGTATATTCTCTATCATACTTCTTCCCTGCACAAATCCATCCAATTCATCTGAAATGATATCAGGTAACACTGATTTAATCCTCTGAAGAATAATTTTGGAAAAGATTTTTTTCACAAAATTACTCAGTGGGATGGGTCTCATATCAGAAAATGTGTTAACTGCTAACTTTTTGGGTAGAGCTACAAAATTTTTATGAGTTATAAATTTAGATAATTCCAATCCATAAAAGAGAGCTATAACCATATTATGAACATCTTCCCCAATGATCTCCTAAGCATCCTGAAAAAAACTCCAGTCATACCATGTAGGCCTCTTGCACTAGTCCTGCTTAGCCCCATTACTGCTTGTTTGACTTCTTAACTATCCAGAATCCTATAAAATTTTTCATTCTAGTTTTTTAATACTAAAGTTGGTAATTCATTCAGCATTTCAAAATCATAATTCTCTTCTCCCTTAGAGAAATGCTTTTAAAGAAAATTCACTGCCTCTTTTGCAATGTCTTTTTGATCTCCTAACCATTCCCCCTCTTTATTTTATATTTTTTCTATTTTTAGCCAGCCTCTTCTTCCCTTTACTATTGTATGGAAGAACTTTGTGTTCTTGTCCCTATCTTTAAACCACTTAAAACCCGTCTTCTGCCTCTAAAAATATTTTTCTCTTCTCAATTGGATATTCAATTCTGCTTGTGATTTGAAAAGAGCTTTTCTATTGCTCCTATTTGGGATCTCCTCAAACTACTTATCCCTTACTCTGATAACCTCTTCCACTGTAGCAATTTCCTAGAAAATGCTACCTAAAGTAGTCTTTACTCCACTTAGACAAAGATATTTTAACCTTCTTCATTTTATGATGAAAAGTTATGAATTGATTCCCTACTACATCGGTGTTCCAATTATCTTTATTACTTCAAAATAAGCTTTCTCCCTCAATCATATATTAAGAAATCTAAAAGGTTTATGAATATAAGCATTGGTTATGCTAAAATAAATTTTAAAAGGATTATGATCTGACCCACTTCTTAAACTGGAAAGCGGTCATGTAACTTGTCATTACATAGAACCCTATCCAATCTTTTAAAAATGCATTCCTCATCTGTTCTACTATTCCACCAAGTGCATTTACTCCCCTTGAAACCTGGATCCTTCAAACCACAAAGATTAATACAATGCTTAAAGTCTTCTATCTCTGCTACAGTAACTAGAAGACCTCCTAATTTTTCTTCTTCACTTAGAATCATATTAAAGTCTCTTCCTACCAGCCATAGTTCATGAATTGATTGAGCCATGTCCTCTAATGAGTAACAATAACCTCTCCAGTTGAGTACATTTAGCATACCTTAATATAACTACAATTATAATATTGGGATCATGATAGACTAATTTAATAGTCAGTTGTTATTCCTCATCCTTTATTATAGTACAATCTACCACATCATAAAAAAAGCCCAGATCTTTCCTTAATTATTTGTTGCTTCTTGTTTTATTCCTAATTTCCTCTTGTACTCATCAATATTACGATTATCTTGGAATGGTTCCATTAAACCAATGAATAAAAAGTGATGTATTTTCTGTAGTTTGATCAGCCTCGTGAATGTTGTCTAAGTATTTACTAATCTAATATTCCAGATTAGTGCATTCATTTAGGCTTATTCTTCGATGAACTCCTTATCTGTATTGATAAAGATTTAGCTTTTTTTTCTTTCTTCCTTTGTATACCTTGTGATGATTTTAATTGCTCAATTTGTTAGGGAGATAAATTTTCTTCAATTCCAACTTTGTTACTATTTTTTCTCAAATTTCCTCATTACAGTATTCAATTTGATTTTCCACTTGAATTGACAAAGGTAAGACATTTTCCACCACCTTTTTGTTGCTACCTCTTTATTGAACTTCACTATTTCTAAATTATGTATTTGATCCTCATTATGTGTTGTATTCTGTTCTCTCATGTCCTTGTTATCTTCTGTATTAATTGTACTACTGAACATCTACTGAGTCTTTTCTTCTTGATTTTCATCATTCTTCTACTTTTTATCTTCTCTTTAGTGATTGAATCCCCTACTTTAATAAGAGACTCTTTATTGAAACTATTCATTACCCACTTTTTTGTGCTTTTCTTACTTTGTTATTCTTCTTTTTCTTTACCATTGCCTTTGATTTTTCTTCATTATTCTCCTGTATAAGTACACCAAAAGTATTTGCAACTGGGATATCTATTTGATTAGCTTTTTCTGCCTCCCCTACAATGTGGCCATACTTGTCTCTTTTATACTTTTTTCTCCTGGTTAGCCATTATTGCTTCAAATCTTTCCACTTTTGTAACTTTTTGACCTCAATGCTGCTTCATTCTCTTTTTCTTCCTCTGCATCCACTTTTTCTTCATCAATTTTGTCTTCTTTTTGCTTGTCTAATAATTTTGGATAAATATTCCAATATGAATTTTCATCATGACCCTACAAACAACATTCCTTGCAGTATTTGGGTTTATAATCATATTGACTATTAATCCATTTAGACTTAATCTGCCCTATCACATAATCTTCTTTATTTATCTTCACTCTTTGAGATAATGCAGCAATAAGGTCTACTTCACCTTCACGCTTGCACAACTAGGTCTGGTTTGATTCTTGGTTTCCATGTCTACCGTTAATGGCTTCCCCACTGCAAAAGTAATTGAAAAATTTTCTTTCTTTGTAAAAAAATTAGGAGGTAGGTCCAACATTGATATGCATGCTATACCCACAGTAGTTTCGACATCCAGCTCAAACAATGTATCCCATTTATGCATACTCATCTGCCAGTACATCTCCTTGGCTTTTATATAATAAGCAGTTATTGAGATTATATTCACATAATCTTCTAATATGCTCAATCGAATGAGGATATACCTTGAATCTAACAATCCAGTGTTACATTCTCCTTTATTATTGCATTGAATGTGTATAATCTTTCTCAGCTCCATAATATCAGGTTTCCCATATGAAAATTTACCAATTACATCAAAATTGTAAATTTTCTTGTATAATCAAGCTTTTAACTTCAGACGACATCCACATTATACTAGGTCCCCCTTCAATCATTACTACCAATTTAGGAAGGATTCTTTCCCTACTACGTTCACTACATCTTGGTTTTAGCAGATTTATATAAGTCATCTTCTTATTAGAATCTCCTATTTTATCCGTAATACTTTTGACTTCTTTTTTATTTGGATTGTTCATCGATGAGTCAGCCCCACCGAAGGTGGTGTCCATGACAATCGAGATCTTATGGAAGGTTTTTGAATAGGGTTTAGCTAGAGAGTAGATCTCAAATCTAATATCTATTTCAGATTGTTGAATCTTTATGAAATCAAAGTTTTGTTCTAATCTGTCTAAAAGTTTCTTTTGTTTAATTTTTGGTCTTCAAGGATTTTTACAATTTTAATATTCTCGTATAATCTTTCTCAATGATTTCTCCCATGTTTATTATAAGATATGTAATAGTGTTTAGCTGTTGATCATCTTCATGTAACACACATTCTTTGTTATTAAAATTACACCTAATAACCGAATTATCCTTCAGTCGTCTATATTTTCTTTCTGTTTGTATTTTTAATTCTAAATAATCTAGTTTCTTTAGGATATCTATTGTAATTAACTTTATCCTAATGGAATAGACATCTTACACTATTTCCTTTGAAATCTTATTCGTTAAGTGAGTATTCTATATCACTTTTGATTCCTTGTAACTCCCACCATAGTGCACTTATATGATCTGTATTAATAAATTTTCTTAATGCGAAGTTCTTTAGTCTTTCTGATAGCTTTGGTGTTTCCAATACTTCTAAATAATTACTTCAAGCCTTTTCTATTTTTCAAAATTCTTTTCTTTTTTTTTTCTCTATATAAGTACCAATAATTTACCTGTATTCTTCTAGCAAAGCTATGTCTTTTCATTAATATCTTTTTATATTGTTTTTGGATTTAACATGTCCTACCAATTTATATTCTAGTCTAGATATTATGGTGATTAGATAATCTAGTCATTTTTTTTAGAAACAAGAACAAACTGAGAAAATAAGAATAGACTCTACACTTAGTAGATTCAGGATGTACAAAATATATACTAAAAAAGAGTTTTACCACAAAATCTGATAAAAGAACTACCAAATTGTCTATTTTTCTATGGAATATTTGGATGCACAAAATGTATACTAAATAAGAACACGTATGCTCACACTATATGCTTACACTCTAACTTCTTTTTGCTCAGTCTTGCTCTGCCTAATGGCATGGGTATTTATAAGCATTCAGTGGACTTCAAAATTGGATTTCAAATTACTTGAAGAATTTTTTAACCTGTAGGGTACACTTGTGGCCCCCATCGTCACATGACTTTGTTAAATTTTCTTTGTTATCCATCATCCACTTGTTGTCCACTTTATACCAATCATGTATTTTATTGCATCACCGCTTGCGTCATTTTTCATGTCTTCTTTTGTCATTGCTTACGTAAAATCATCTCAAGTGTCTAAATTATGTAATGACACTGAATCAAAACTCATTCCTAAGTCATCATCTTTGTTGAGGTCTTGGGATAATTGATCCATTGCAGGATCATATTCCTCATTTGTTTAATCCATCATCCAGGGTCTTGGCTATGGCTTTGGATTTTCTAAGATTACTTCTTTTGTTTTTTCATTCACAAGTCTTCTAATCATCTCTACTATCATCTATTGCATTCTTTTATCATTTTTCTTTTTTCTTAGGTAAAAACCTTTTATTTTTTCTGGATTAGATGTATTTTATTCCTTTGTTTGAGAAGTAGCTGGAAGAATTCGTACACTTTGTGGCAAATTATCAGCCATTACTGTATTTGATGCGTCTTTACCAGTTACCATTTGAACTAGACTAGATGTATCTCTATTTGATACGGTAGATCTTTCTGCATTCATCGAGGAATGCACACCCTTCTTATCCATTTTTAATGATCTGGAGAACTCTTTGAAACAATCTGGTGGGTTTTATGGATCTGTTGATATAATTCAAAATGAAGAATTTTTTCTTGTAGGATTCTTATATGTTCTAGCATTTTTTTTCTTATATGAGACTCTTTTTTTCTTTGCTAATGTTTTCAGTTGCTTGGTTTAGTCTCTTGAAAGCCTTTGTCATAGTTGTATAATGGTCGCAGAAAATTATCTTGTCTGTATCTTTATGTATATTATACTGGGATTTTTTTAGTATTTGGTCTAAGAGCTGAGGTAATATAATAGTTCGTTCCTAGATTCCCTCTAGCGTAATCTAATGCTTTCCATTAAAGCATTTAAAAAGATGTTGTATGGCCTTTATTACGTTTGCTACTTCTATCCATGTCTGAAATACTCTATACACTTGTTTCTGTATAACAACATAAAATTTAAATCTCTTGTCTTGATTTTTGCCTAGAAAATAATAGCTTAATGCATTTAACACTGAAATGAAATAACTATTATCTCGAGGCAGTTTTTATAAGATATCCATAAGTTGTTTATCAAGCATGTCTGTTGCTTATCTATTCTTGCATCAGCTTTTAGTTTGAAAGTCATATTGGATGGTGGATAACATATTAAACTTTGTGTCCAAACCATATCCTTTCTAGTCATTGGTGTTCGAGCATTGTTTGCAGTTTAAAATGTGGATTACTCAATAAGGTTTGCAGATACTTGTCTTTGGTATAATTGTCTTGAGAAGGCGAAGCCTCAGCCTTACCTTTTACCTTCCTTGCATTCATGTTGAAATAAGAAATGTTTGTTTTTCTGTATAATTAGTATACTAAGCTGATCTGTCATGTTATTATATTTTCCTTTTATATGTTCGAATACAATGTTATAAATTGAACTGGCGTCTAGAAAATTTAGCCATCTTCTTTTACTACTATTCTTTTCATTTATTTTTTGATAAAATTTTACTTTAACTTCACAATATGTTCTTACTAATATTTTTGATTTATTTAATATATAGAGTCTAAAGCTATTTACCCCATAATTACCACTAATATTTCTATGTCTATACTACTCATATTTCATTTCTCTTTACATTTACCACTTTGATAAGCACAAATTCATTCGTATTCTTATCACTATATTTGTTAGTTTTCGCCTTTAACACGACTCTCCACCCCTCAAGGCCTCCATCTGTCTTTAATATTAAGTAATTTGTTTCTAGTGGCACAGCCAAGTCTGGGGTTTCTTGTACCTTACTTTTTAGTTTTTGAGTTAATTTTATGCCTTCTGGATTAAACAATTTCTGTCCTGTGGATCCTGTTTTTAAATATAACGGACCGACTACCTTTCCTAGATCTTTAATGAAGTTTCTTACATAATTTAGTATCCCCAAAAATCTTTGTAAATCTTTTATTTTATCTAAATTATCTGACATTTCTAAAGCCTTTTTTGTTATATGAGGTTGTAGTTTTATTCTTCCATACCCAATGACTACTCCTAGGAAGTTAATACTATTTTTAAATAATTCTATTTTCCTTTTACTAAGGAGCTAATCCATACAATTTTACAAATAAAGTACATAGTTAATAACAGGAGAAGACCCAAATAGTGGACTAGTAACCCTACAGAAGAATTCACTAATAAAAATAGAACAATTAAGTATAAGTAGTTGCTATATGACCCTTATGATTATGGGGTTAATAGTAATAGGTCTAAAAGGACTAGCTAGAAAAACTCTATCAAGAAAAATGGTGTGAGCAGTGACATAATAAATTGAATGATTACTATAAAGTGGATGACAAGTGGATGATGGATAAAAAAAGAAACTCCTCGTCCTGCTATTATTTCTTTTTGGAAATGTGTTCTCTATATGGTCTATGCTTCCATATGTAAAATATTAAATTCTATTTTAATAATTCCTATTATTATTATTTTATTTTCTTACATATCTCTGCATGTTTAAATATCGTTTTCTTGCTAATGACTTTCTTAAGTAATATTTCTTCCTAGGATGATAATCCCGTTTAGATTTCTTATAGCTTTTGTTTTGGTAATCTTGATCATAATTTTGTGTTGTATATATACTTTTATAGAAATTTATCTCATTTTATTTTAACTGTTTTTGTATTTGTATGTTTATACCTTTTTCTTGTAATGCTTCCATTACATGTTGTATTTTTTGTCCTATCGATCATTTTGCATCTAGATTTTGTATCACTCCTTCTCTTTTGTACCATTGTTCTTCTATTTCTCTACATAAGGCTCCTGGTGGTTTATTAAAATGTTTCTTTCCTAAATTATGATCAAAAGCATTTCCACTAATAGTACAATTGTAGAAATAATCATTTAGAAATTCTTTGATTTTAAACCAACTACTTATACCTAAATTGAATTATCCTTTAATCATCTATATTTTCTTTCTGTTTGTATTTTTAAGTCTAAATAATCTAGTTTCTTTAGGGTATGTATTGTAATTAATTAATCTTCTTTTATCTTTGTCATTGCTTACGTAAAATCATCTCAAGTGTCTAACTTGTTCGTCATTGCTTACGTAAATTTGTCTTAAGTGTCTAAATTATGTA
The DNA here is from genome assembly GCF_002878395.1 of Capsicum annuum. NCBI lineage: Eukaryota > Viridiplantae > Streptophyta > Magnoliopsida > Solanales > Solanaceae > Capsicum > Capsicum annuum. The sequence continues at coordinate 148,321 of NW_025893204.1, forward strand.
ATGATATAAAGAGAGAGAGAGGGATGGTGAGGGAGAGCACTCTCGCTCCTCTTATACGACCTTCATATTTGTATAGACTAACACGTTGTTTGGATGGTGGTTTTTCATGGTTTCATAATGTATCGTGATGTATGTTTGGTATTGTACTATACAGTATAGTACCATACAATATTTGGATGGACTATATCGTTCACTATTATTTAATAACTATTTTATTATTTTGTTTGACGGTGTGGTATTGCATCGTAACTGTTAAGTTTACGAAAATGCCCTAAATTATAATAAATGTTAAATTTATCAATAATTATAAATAAAATAATTTTCATTCCTGCTAATCTATCACAAATTATGTCATGTAAATATATTAAGTTGTTAAATTCATGTAAATTTTAAGAAAATCAATACAAGAGTAATCAAAATAAATGTAATCAGATTCATTTTTATAGTAACAAATTTCGTTCCCTTTGGTGTTTTGAAACGTGACCACCAACGACAAGTACAAAGTTTGAACGCATCTTTTGTGTACGCTATGGGTGTATTCGGTATGGAATATAAAAAAATCTTGGAAATAAATTGTTTCTTACTTATTTTTTTGTGTTCGTTACATAAATAGAAAAATATTTTTTAAAAATATTTATATATATTTAACACAAAACAATAAGAATGAATAGGATAAGGGAGGTGGGATAAGAAAAAAATTATGAACTTTTTGTTAAAAGAATATTTAAGGGTGGGGTAGTAGAGTAGGGGATCAAGGGTAGGGGTACGGGTGGGGTAAGAATTGATTTTAAAAAAAAAAAATTAAAAAATATTTATTTTCATAGATGGGTGTATGGGGGTGGGGGGCTGATAGGAGGTGCTGGTGGGGTAAGAAGTTTTTTAAAACTTTTTAAAAATAAAAAAATTAGATCGGGAGAGGGACTGGTAAGTGGTGGGGGAGGGGGAGCGGTGGGTGAGGTGGGGTAAGAAAAAATTTAGAATTTTTTTTTTAAAACACAAGTTTTAAAAAAAAATTGGGGTGAGGGTTTGGTAAGGGGTAGGGTCGGGGTAGGGGCTGGGATAAGAAAAATGTTTAAAAATAAATTTCTTTTTAGGCACCGAGAGGAGAGGGAGCAGGAGATGTAGTTAAATAATATAGGTAAAGGTTAAAATATGATTATATAATATTAAATAAAGGCATAGCTGGAGAAAAAAAAATACACAAACCATAGGATACGACCAAATAGGTGGTTACATAAAGTGAGGGTTTTCATGATTATCAAACCAAGAAATTAAATCATACCGTACCACACATTTTCAAAAAAAAATCAAAACATACATTGTTCTTTTAGTAACCATACCATATCATACCATGGAAAACCAACATCCAAAAAGTATGTAAATAGGTGGATTTCTTAGGGTCATATAAATGGAAATAAAATGTTATTATTGTGTTATCGCTCTATAGTGACATGCATTTATACCCAAATATCTAATTTAATTTTCATAAGTATTAATTAAATTAAAAATATATATTTACTTGACTATAGCTATGTGATAATATACAAAAAAAAAAATATATCGTGTGCATTATTATTATGACTTCCTTTGAAGCTCAATCTATTGAGAGAGATTAGTAGAATTTAGCCAACAAGAAGATGTGAAGGTTCGACTGATCTAGTCTTATCCTTGAAGAAGCTAATACTTTCAGAGGTCATGATTTGAAATAGATGCCTGCATGTAGTCGAAGAAGTCTTCATCTAAATCCACTACACAGTGTCAGTGAGATTTATTGACGTTTGAAGTGAAGTCGCTCCAACTCTAGCATTTGAAACCCCATAAATTGCAACTCCAGGGTTGAGGCTTCTTTTTTCTTCAGCTCACTCAGCTGGACGGCATCTTCTTCGCTGTTTTGGTTATTCATCAGTGTATTAGAGAAGATTCTAGAGGGACAATTGAGTTTCTTTAAGCTGATATATTAAGCTGTTTTATTTTATTTTATTTTATTTTAGTTAGGATCTTGTATTTTTT
>NW_025893204.1:153330-182616 GCF_002878395.1 Capsicum annuum
AAAAAATACAAGATCCTAACTAAAATAAAATAAAATAAAATAAAACAACTTAATATATCAGCTTAAAGAAACTCAATTGTCCTTCTAGAATCTTCTCTAATACACTGATGAATAACCAAAACAGCGAAGAAGATGCCGTCCAGCTGAGTGAGCTGAAGAAAAAAGAAGCCTCAACCCTACAGTTGCAATTTATGGGATTTCAAATGCTAGAGTTGGAGCGACTTCACTTCAAACGTCAATAAATCTCACTGACACCGTGTAGTAGATTTAGATGAGGACTTCTTCGACTACATGCAGGCATCTATTTCAAATCATGACCTCTGAAAGTATTAGCTTCTTCAAGGATAAGACTAGATCAGTCGAACCTTCACATCTTCTTGTTGGCTAAATTCTACTAATCTCTCTCAACAGATTGAGCTTCAAAGGAAGTCATAATAATAATGCACACGATACATTTTTTTTTTTTTGTATATTATCACCTAGCTATAGTCAAGTAAATATATATTTTAAATTTAATTAATACTTATGAAAATTAAATTAGATATTTGGGTATAAATACATGTCACTATAGAGCGATAACACAATAATAACATTTTATTTCCATTTATATGACCCTAAGAAATCCACCTATTTACACACTTTTTGGATGTTGGTTTTGCATGGTATGATATGGTATGGTTACTAAAAGAACAATGAATGTTTTGATTTGTTTTTGAAAATGTGTGGTACGGTATGATTTAATTTCTTGGTTTGATAATCATGAAAACCCTCACTTTATGTAACCACCTATTTGGTGGTATCCTATGGTTTGTGTATTTTTTTTTCCAGTTATGCCTTTATTTAATATTATATAATCATATTTTAACCTTTACCTATAATATTTAACTACATCTCCTGCTTCCTCTCCTCTCGGCGCCCAAAAAGAAATTTATTTTTAAACATTTTTCTCATCCCACCCCCTACCCCGACCCTACCCCTTACCAAACCCTCACCCCAATTTTTTTTTAAAACTTGTATTTTAAAAAAAAAATTCTAAATTTTTTCTTACCCCACCTCACCCACCGCTCCCCCTCCCCCACCACTTACCAGTCCCTCTCCCGATCTAATTTTTTTATTTTTAAAAGTTTTAAAAAACTTCTTACCCCACCAGCACCTCCTATCAGCCCCCCACCCCCATACACCCATCTATGAAAATAAATATTTTTTAATTTTTTTTTTTAAATCAATTCTTACCCCACCCTTACCCCTACCCTTGATCCCCTACTCTACTACCCCACCCTTAAATATTCTTTTAATAAAAAGTTCATAATTTTTTTCTTATCCCACCTCCCTTATCCTATTCATTCTTATTTTTTTGTGTTAAATATATATAAATATTTTTAAAAAATATTTTTCTATTTGTGTAACGAACACTAAAAAATAAGTAAGAAACAATTTATTTCCTAGATTTTTTTTATATTCCATACCGAATACACCCATAGCATACACAAAAGATGCGTTCAAACTTTGTACTTGTCGTTGGTGGTCACGTTTCAAAACACCAAAGGGAACGAAATTTGTTACTATAAAAATGAATCTGATTACATTTATTTTGATTACTCTTGTATTGATTTTGTTAAAAGTTACATGAATTTAACAACTTAATATATTTACATGACATAATTTCTGACAGATTAGCAGGAAGAAAATTATTTTATTTATAATTATTGATAAATTTAACATTTATTATAATTTAGGGCATTTTCGTAAACTTAATAGTTACGATGCAATACCATACCTTCAAACAAAATAATAAAATAGTTATTAAATAATAGTGAACGATATAGTCCATCCAAATATTGTATGGTACTATGCTGTATAGTACAATACCAAACATACATCACAATACCTTATGAAACCATGAAAAACCACCATCCAAACAACGTGTTAGTCTATACAAATATGAAGGTCGTATAAGAGGAGCGAGAGTGCTCTCCCTCACCATCCCTCTCTCTCTCTTTATATCATTACATAATTTAGACACTTAAGACAAATTTACGTAAGCAATGACGAACAATTTAGACACTTGAGATGATTTTACGTACGCAATGACAAGATAAAAGAAGATTAATTAATTACAATACATACCCTAAAGAAACTAGATTATTTAGACTTAAAAATACAAACAGAAAGAAAATATAGATGATTAAAGGATAATTCGATTTAGGTATAAGTAGTTGGTTTAAGATCAAAGAATTTCTAAATGATTATTTCTACAATTGTACTATTAGTGGAAATGCTTTTGATCATAATTTAGGAAAGAAACATTTTAATAAACCACCAGGAGCCTTAGGTAGAGAAATAGAAGAAGAATAGTACAAAAGAGAAGGAGTGATACAAAATCTAGATGCAAAATGGTCGATAGGACAAAAAATACAACATGTAATGCAAGCATTACAAGAAAAAGGTATAAACATACATATACAAAAACAGTTAAAATAAAATGAGATAAATTTCTATAAAAGTATATATACAACACAAAATTATGATCAAGATTACCAAAACAAAAGCTATAAGAAATCTAAACGGGATTATCATCCTAGGAAGAAATATTACTTAAGAAAGTCATTAGCAAGAAAACCATATTTAAACATGCAGAGATATGTAAGAAAATAAAATAACAATAATAGGAATTATTAAAATAGAATTTAATATTTTACATATGGAAGCATAGACCATATATAGAACACATTTCCAAAAACAAATAATAGCAGGACGAGGAGTTTCTTTTTTTATCCATCATCCACTTGTCATCCACTTTATAGTAATCATTCATTTTATTGCGTCACTGCTTACGCCATTTTTATTGATAGATTTTTTCTAGCTAGTCCTTTTAGACTTATTACTATTAACCCCATAATCATAAGGCTCATATAGCAAATACTTATACTTAATTGTTCTATTTTTATTAGTGAATTCTTCTGTAGGGTTACTAGTCCACTATTTGGGTCTTCTCCTGTTATTAACTATGTACTTTATTTGTAAAATTGTATGGATTAGCTCCTTAGTAAAAGGAAAATAGAATTATTTAAAAATAGTATTAACTTCCTAGGAGTAGTCATTGGGTATGGAAGAATAAAACTACAACCTCATATAACAAAAAAGGCTTTAGAAATGTCAGATAATTTAGATAAAATAAAAGATTTACAAAGATTTTTGGGGATACTAAATTATGTAAGAAACTTCATTAAAGATCTAGGAAAGGTAGTCGGTCCGTTATATTTAAAAACAGGATCCACAGGACAGAAATTGTTTAATCCAGAAGACATAAAATTAATTCAGGCACTTAAAAGTAAGGTACAAGAAATCCCAGACTTGGCTGTGCCACTAGAAACAAATTACTTAATATTAGAGACAGATGGAGGCCTTAAAGGGTGGAGAGTCGTGTTAAAGGTGAAAACTAACAAATATAGTGATAAGAATACGAATGAATTTGTGCTTATCAAAGTGGTAAATGTAAAGAGAAATGAAATATGAGTAGTATAGACATAGAAATATTAGTGGTAATTATGGGGTAAATAGCCTTAGACTCTACATATTAAATAAATCAAAAATATTAGTAAGAACATATGGTGAAGTTAAAGTAAAATTTTATCAAAAAATTAATGAAAAGAATAGTAGTAAAAGAAGATGGCTAAATTTTCTAGACGCCAGTTCAATTTATAACATTGTATTCGAACATATAAAAGGAAAATATAATAACATGACAGATCAGCTTAGTATAATAATTATACAGAAAAACAAACATTTCTTATTTCAACATGAATGCAAGGAAGGTAAAAGGCAAGGCTGAGGCTTCGCCTTCTCAAGACAATTATACCAAAGACAAGTATCTGCAAACCTTATTGAGTAATCCACAATGTAAACTGCAAACAATGCTTGAACACCAATGACTAGAAAGGATGTGGTTTGGTACACAAAGTTTAATATGTTATCCACCATCCAATATGACTTTCAAACTAAAAGCTGATGCAAGAATAGATAAGCAACAGACATGCTTGATGAACAACTTATGGATATCTTATAAAAAAATGCCTCGAGATAATAGTTATTTCATTTCAGTGTTAAATGTATTAAGCTATTATTTTCTAGGCAAAAACCAAGACAAGAGATTTAAATTTTATGTCGTTATACAAAAACAAGTGTATTTAGTATTTCAGACATGGATAGAAGTAGCAAACGTAATAAAGGCCATACAACATCTTTTTAAATGCTTTAATGGAAAGCATTAGATTACGCTAGAGGGAATCTAGGAACGAACTATTATATTACCTCAGCTCTCAGACCAAATACTAAAAAAATCCCAGTATTATATACATAAAGACACAGACAAGATAATTTTCTGCGACCATTATACAACTATGACAAAGGCTTTCAAGAGACTAAACCAAGCAAATAAAAGCATTAGCAAAGTTAAAAAGAGACTCATATAAGAAAAAAATGCGAGAACATATAAGAATCCTATAAGAAAAAATTCTTCATTTTGAATTATATCAACAGATCCATGAAACCCACCAGATTGTTTCAAAGAGTTCTCCAGATCATTAAAAATGGATAAGAAGGGTGTACATTCCCCGATGAATGCTGAAAGATCTACCGTATCAAATAGAGATACATCTAGTCTAGTTCAAATGGTAACTAGTAAAGACGCATCAAATACAGCAATGACTGATAATTTGCCACAAAGTGTACGAATTCTTCCAGCTACTTCTCAAACAAAGGAATAAAATACATCTAATCTAGAAAAAATAAAAGGTTTTTACCTAAGAAAAAAGAAAAATGATAAAAGAATGCAATAGATGATAGTAGAGACGATTAGAAGACATGTAAATGAAAAAACAAAAGAAGTAATCTTAGAAAATCCAAAGCCAGAGCCAAGACCCAGGATGATGGATTAAACAAATGAGGAATATGATCCTGCAATGGATCAATTATCCCAAGACCTAAATAAAGATGATGACTCAGGAATGAGTTTTGATTCAGTATCATTACATAATTTAGACACTTGAGATGATTTTACATAAGCAATGACAAAAGATAAAAGACAAAAGAAGACATGAAAAATGGCGCAAGCGGTGATGCAATAAAATGTATGATTGGTATAAAGTGGACAACAAGTGGATGATGGATAACAAAGAAAATTTAACAAAGTCATGTGACGATGGGGGCCACAAGTGTACCCTACAGGTTAATAAATTCTTCAAGTAATTTGAAATCCAATTTTGAAGTCCACTGAATGCTTATAAATACCCATGCCATTAGGCAGAGCAAGATAGAGCAAAAAGAAGTTAGAGTGTAAGCATATAGTGTGAGCATACGTGTTCTTATTTAGTATACATTTTGTGCATCCCAATATTCCATAGAAAAATAGACAATTTGGTAGTTCTTTTATCAGATTTTATGGTAAAACTCTTTTTTAGTATATATTTTGTACATCCTGAATCTACTAAGTGTAGAGTCTATTCTTATTTTCTCAGTTTGTTCTTGTTTCTAAAAAAAATGACTAGATTATCTAATCACCATAATATCTAGACTAGAATATAAATTGGTAGGACATCTTAACTCCAAAAACAATATAAAAAGATATTAATGAAACGACATAGCTTTGCTAGAAGAATACAGGTAAATTATTGATACTTATATAGAGAAATAAAAAAAAGTGAAGAATTTTGAAAAATAGAAAAGGCTTTAAGTAATTATTTAGAAGTATTGGAAACATCAAAGCTATCAGAAAGACTAAAAAACTTTGCATTAAGAGAATTTATTAATACAGATCATATAAGTGCACTATGGTGGGAGTTACAAGGAATCAAAAGTGATATAGAATACTCACATAACGAATAAGATTTCATAGGGAATAGTGTAAGATATCTATTCCATTAGGATAAAGTTAATTACAATAGATATCCTAAACAAACTAGATTATTTAGAATTAAAAATACAAACAGAAAGAAAATATAGACGACTGAAGGATAATTCGGTTATTAGGTGTAATTTTAATAACGGAGAACATGTGTTACATGAAGATGATCAATAGCTAAACACTATTACATATATTATAATAAACATGGGAGAAATCATTCAGAAAGATTATACGAGAATATTAAAAATTGTACAAATCCTTGAATACCAAAAATTAAACAAAAGAAACTTTTAGATAGATTAGGACAAAACTTTGATTTCATAAAGATTCAACAATCTGAAATAGATATTAGATTTGAGATCTACTCTCTAGAAAAACCCTATTCAAAAACCTTCCATAAGATCTCGATTGTCATGGACACCACCTTCGGTGGGGGTGACTCACCGATGAACAATCCAAATAAAAAAGAAGTCAAAAGTTTTACGGATAAAATAGGAGATTCTAATAAGAAGATGACTTATGTAAATCTGCTAAAACCAAGATGTAGTGAAGGTAGTAGGGAAAAATCCTTCATAAATTGGTAGTAATGATTGAAGGGGGACCTAGTATAATGTGGATATCGTCTGAAGTTAAAAGCTTGATTATAAAAGAAAATTTACAATTTTGATGTAATTGGTAAATTTTCATATGGGAAACCTGATATTATGGAGCTGAGAAAGATTATACACATTCAATGCGATAATAAAGGAGAATGTACCACTGGATTGTTAGATTCAAGGTATATCCTCATTCAATTGAGCATATTAGAAGATTATGTGAATATAATCTCAATAACTGCTTATTATATAAAAGTCAAGGAGATGTACTAGCAGATGAGCATGCATAAATGGGATCCATTGTTTGAGCTGGATGTCGAAACTACTGTGGGTATAGCATGCATATCAATGTTGGACCTACCTCCTAATTTTTTTACAAAGAAAGAAATTTTTTCAATTACTTTTGCAGTGGGGAAGCCATTAACGGTAGACATGGAAACTAAGAATCAAACCAGACCTAGTTGTGCAAGTGTGAAGGTAGAAGTAGACCTTATTGCCGCATTATCTCAAAGAGTGAAGATAAATAAAGAAGATTATGTGACAGGGCAGATTAAGTCTAAATGGATTAATAGTCAATATGATTATAAACCCAAATACTGCAAGGAATGTTGTTTGTAGGGTCATGATGAAAATTCATATTGGAATATTTATCCAAAATTATTAGACAAGCAAAAAGAAGACAAAATTGATGAAGAAACAGTGGATGCAGAGGAAGAAAAAGAGAATGAAGCAGCATTGAGGTCAAAAAGTTACAAAAGTGGAAGGATTTGAAGAAATAATGGCTAACCAGGAGAAAAAAGTATAAAAGAGACAAGTATGGCCACATTGTAGGGGAGGCCGAAAAAGCTAATCAAATAGATATCCCACTTGCAAATACTTTTGGTGTACTTATACAGGAGAATAATGAAGAAAAATCAAAGGCAATGGCAAAGAAAAAGAAGAATAACAAAGTAAGAAAAGCATAAAAAAGTGGGTAATGAATATTTTCAACAAAGAGTCTCTTATTAAAGTAGGGGATTCAATCACTAAAGAGAAGATAAAAAGTAGAAGAATGATGAAAATCAAGAAGAAACGATTCAGTAGATGTTCAGTAGTACAATTAATACAGAAGATAACAAGGACATGAGAGAACAGAATACAACACATAATGAGGATCAAATACATAATTTAGAAATAGTGAAGTTCAATAAAGAGGTAGCAACAAAAAGGTGGTGGAAAATGTCTTACCTTTGTCAATTCAAGTGGAAAATCAAATTGAATACTGTAATGAGGAAATTTGAGAAAAAATAGTAACAAAGTTGGAATTGAAGGAAATTTATCTGCCTAACAAATCGAGCAATTAAAATCATCACAAAGTATACAAAGGAAGAAAGAAAAAACAGCTAAGTCTTTATCAATACAGATAAGGAGTTCATTGAAGAATAAGCCTAAATAAATGCACTAATCTGGAATACCAGATTAGTAAATACTTAGACAGCATTCACTAGGCTGATCACACTACAGAAAATGCATCACTTTTTTATTCATTGGTTTAATGGAACCATTCTACGATAACCATAATATTGATGAGTACAAGAGGAAATTAGGAATAAAACAAGAAGCAACAAATAATTAAGGAAAGATCTGGGCTTTTTTTATGATGTGGTAGATTGTACTATAATAAAGGATGAGGAATAACAACTGACTATTAAATTAGTCAATCATGATCCCAATATTATAATTGTAGTTATATTAAGGTATGCTAAATGTACTCAACTGGAGAGGTTATTGTTACTCATTAGAGGACATGGCTCAATCAATTCATGAACCATGGCTGGTAGGGGGAGACTTTAATGTGATTCTAAGTGAAGAAGAAAAATTAGGAGGTCTTCTAGTTACTGTAGCAGAGATAGAAGACTTTAAGCATTGTATTAATCTTTGTGGTTTGAAGGATCCAGGTTTCAAGGGGAGTAAATGCACTTGGTGGAATAGTAGAACAGATGAGGAATGCATTTTTAAAAGATTGGATAGGGTTCTATGTAATGACAAGTTACATGGCCGCTTTCCAGTTTAAGAAGTGGGTCAGATCATAATTCTTTGAAAATTTATTTCAGCATAACCAATGCTTATATTCACAAACCTTTTAGATTTTTTAATATATGATTGAGGGAGAAAGCTTATTTTGAAGTAATAAAGATAATTGGAACACCGATGTAGTAGGGAATCAATTCATAACTTTTCATCATAAAATGAAGAAGGTTAAAATAGCTTTGTCTAAGTGGAGTAAAGACTACTTTAGGTAGCATTTTCTAGGAAATTGCTACAGTAGAAAAGGTTATCAGAGTAAGGGATAAGCAGTTTGAGGAGATCCCAAATGGGAGCAATAGAAAAGCTCTTTTCAAATCACAAGCAGAATTGAATATCCAATTAAGAAGAGAAAAATATTTTTAGAGGCAGAAGACGGGTTTTAAGTGGTTTAAAGATAGGGAAAGGAACATAAAGTTCTTCCATACAATAGTAAAGGGAAGAAGAGGCTGGCTAAAAATAGAAAAAATATAAAATAAAGAGGGGGAATAGTTAGGATATCAAAAAGACATTGCAAAAGAGGCAGTGAATTTTCTTTAAAAGCATTTCTCTAAGGGAGAAGAGAATTATGATTTTGAAATGCTGAATGAATTACCAACTTTAGTATCAAAAAACTAGAATGAAAAATTTAATAGGATTCGGGATATTTATGAAGTCAAACAAGCAGTAATGAGGCTAAGCAGGACTAGTGCAAGAGGCCCAGATGGTATGACTGGAGTTTTTTCAGGATGCTTAGGAGATCATTAGGGAAAATGTTCATAATATGGTTATAGCTCTCTTTTATGGATTGGAATTATCTAAATTTATAACTCATACAAATTTGGTAGCTCTACCCAAAAAGTTAACAGTTAACACATTTTCTGATATGAGACCCATCCCACTGAGTAATTTTGTGAAAAAAATCTTTTCCAAAATTATTCTTGAGAGGATTAAATCAGTGTTATCTGATGTCATTTCAGATGAATTGGCTGGATTTGTGTAGGGAAGAAGTATGATAGAGAATATATTACTGGTTCAAGAAATAGTTATTGATATAAGAAAGATAGGTAAGATTCCTAATCTAGTAATCAAACTAGACATGATGAAAACATATGACAGAGTTGATTGACTCTTTCTCACTAAAGTATTGAGGAAAGTCGGGTTTAGTGAATTGTTGATTGATATGGTATATAGACTTTTGGGAAATAATTGGTATTCCATTATGCTAAATGGACAACCAAAAGAATTCTTCAAGTTTTATAGACGGTTTAAATAAGGAGACCTACTATCACCTACTCTTTTTATTATAGCAACAGAAGTGATATCTAGAGCATTAAAGTCATTGGTTCAGTCCAAGGAATTTAAGATGTTTGGAATGCCAAGAGGAAGTTTAAAGGTGAATCACATTGCATTTGCAGATGACATGATAATATTATTTAAAGCAGAACTTCATACAATGCAAAAGTGACAAGCACTTTAGAGAAATATGAAAGAATATCAGGTCAAAAAGTGAATAAGGAGAAAGTTTTCTTTATTTACACAAAGGACTTTCTCAAGGTGTTGTTGTAATGGCAGAAGTGGCTACTGGAATTTTGAGAAAGGATTTTCCTTTTACATATCTGGGATGCACTATATTTCATATGAGGAAAAGAAAGGATTACTATCAATCCATAATGAGCAAAATCAGTGGGAAATTGCAAGAATGGAAAGGGAAGTTATTGTCTTTTAGGGAAAAGGTTGTCCTAGTAAAACATGTATTGCATAGTATACCAATTTATTGTTTGTTAGTGATGAACCCTCTAAATATTATGACTACATTACAAAAAATATTTGCTCAATTTTTTTAGAGTAGTCACATAGGAGGAAAGAACAGTCAATGGGTTAAATGGAATAACCTTTGTGTCCCAAAAGAGAAAGGAGGTTTAGGATTCAAAAAGATTCAAGATGTATCAATGGATTTATTTGCAAGCTTTGGTGGAATTTAAGAACAAAGGATTCAATTTGGAGTAGATATATGCACAATAAGTATTGTAAGAAGAATCATCCAAGTAAAATAGTTTGAAAATCTGGAGCAGGATCATAGGTTTGGAAGAAGATATCTCAGGCAAGGGACTTAGTAGAGCATCAAATTTTGTAGAGAATCAGAAAGGGAAATAAAAGTCTCTAGTTTGATAATTGGATCAAGGAAAGAGATTTATACAATTTGGTGTAGAATCCAAGAGAATGGGATACTAATTACCAATAGGTGAAGGATTTAATTCATGATGGATCTTGGAATGTACAATTGATCAATCAACTATTTTCAAAGGGCATGGCATATCATATAATTCAGATAATCAAAATTCCAAATAAAAGTAAGGAGAAAGACAGGTAGTATAGAAGCTTGAATCAACACTATTAAGCCAGCCTGGAACTATATTAGACAGAGGGGAAAAAAGAATAGGATATATAAGAATATTTGTATTAAAGGATTGCCTTTTAAAATGGATTTTCTAATATGGAGAATGTGGAAAGTAAAGGTTACAGTGGAAGACAATTTGAGGAGATAGGATATTGAGGGTCCTACTAGATACTGGTGTTGCACTAGGCCTAATCAAGAAACATTCTCTCATGTGTTTCTCAGATCAGACACTACTAATAGGACATGATCCTATTTTCCCTCTTGTGTAGGTATTACAAGGATTGACAGTAGTCTTAGGGAGCTTATTTTGTCTTGGTGGAAGACTGAAGTATAGGAAGAGCTAGAGCAAACTATCAATATATTCCTAGAATGATATTATAGAAAATATGTGTAACGCTCCAAAAATCTGTCGCGAAACGTCACACAGTACTAGGACCGCAAGTGATCCTAAGCTAACCCATGAACTGGCATACTATTAAGCAACTGATTAAATATGTATAAAATGACTGAATTTACTATGCAGAAGCATAAAAATGATAGAATAAGTGAAAATACAATACTAATACAATTTTTCATTTTGATGAAGTCTGAAAAAAGGGACTGAAATTATATAATTGACTCTAACATACATTTGTGAAGCCTCTACTATTTAGCGGAGAAATTTTGAATTTTGAAAGAGAGTCGCCACTTAATTTTGAAAAGGAATTGAGAAACTTTTAGAGAGTTACTTAAAATGATCCAAAACAACAAAATCATTTAAGTTAAGAGAGTCTGAGTAATCAGTTCTTATTAACATTTTAGAAAGGTGTTAGGCACCTAAAATGTCCGCTAACTTGCGGTTATCCAGACTGTTTGAAAATCGTCTTTGATTAACTTCTAAAAGATTAATTTGTTGAAAAGTGATTGGTTTTTAGAAAGGATTTGTGTAAAACAATTTTGGGTGACTTAATAGGGATTTTAACTAAGTCTACACAAATGAAATAAACAAGTAAACACATAAATGGGGAAAGGGAGGAGAAACTAAATGATTTAGGCCATTGGGCTCAAACCAACAAAACCTGTCCTAATTTAATTGGGCCTTTGACCTGTTTCACCTGTCCTAATCTATTTTTGAGCCTTTGTATCGAGTCTTGCTCCACCTGCATTAAGTACAACTTTGGCTTTAAGGCCAAAATAAGTAATTAAAGAAATACATAAATAAATACGACAACCATAAATAAATAACGACGATAAATGAATAAATAGAAATGGGACTCGGGTCTCGTCATCACTTCAAGAATGAGACTTTAACCCATTTTCCTTCTCTCAACTCCTTGTGTCCATATGCTATGTGATCAGCTTTCAAACTCTTCTAGAAACTGGGCCACAATGGCCCGTTGCGTAATGCTAGGAAAAGGAGTCTGATTGGACTCCCGAGTGAGTTCATTCAAAAAAAAAGAAAAGAAAAAAATTAATATCTATCCAAAATGCCACGTGACATAATGCGGGAACAAATGGCCCAAGTTTTTGAGAGTAAAAAAAATGATGCAAAATCAAAACACATCTTTTAACATAATATAAACATTAACTCACGTGACAAGGAAGCAGGTGAAATTTAACTCTAATAGAGGGAATCACCAAGTTCCAACTAAACCAACATTATCGGTAATACAAACATTCCAATTATAGTAATGAAGTGACACAACAAAGATGGACAAGATAAATAAATCGGGCAACAAATAAGAGAAATATCACTGGAGAAGAAAACTATAAGTGAAAACAAGATTCTAATAACAAAGATGTACCAAAATGATCGAACTAGATTAGGAAAATTTCACCTTATAAAAATTATTAGCTTGCAACTATGATTCAACCAAATGTAACTTCTCTTTAATTAAGAAGGGGAAAATAGGGAGAAGGAAGCAAAATAATTTAGACAAGCAGATTACTCGTCCCTAGTAGGATCTTATTTTGACGACTTGGGAACTCTCAATCAATCGAATAGCTTCCTAGGAGGAAAAAAAATGGATGAGAAAACTATTTTCAGAACAAACTCTTTACTTTCGGAGTTCCCAACCCCAAATTTTGAACTAGCCTGAAATTTTCTCCTTCAAACTCTTTCGCACCCTCGCCTCTAACCTTTTACGTTAGAGATTCAACCCTCGAATCTCCAAGAAAAAGAGAAAAACAACCCCCTAAATCTCCAACTTTTGTAGACTGCCAAAGAATCGAACCCCTAGAATTTTAGCCAAACTTTCAAACCCTTCAAACAAGAGAAAAATCAGAACCCCCTCTCTAAAACTGCGACCTGATCTCTTCTTATATTGAAGATGGAAACTCAAGGGTATCTTAGGGATTTTTCAAAAGGAATTTGAAATTCAAAACCCATGGGATCCCCCGAATTATCCCTGATTTGGATTTTTCCATAAATTTGAAACCCCATGGACTAATCGAATGCAGGAGGACAAAATGTACCCAAGAACCAATGAAATTTTCCCAAATATGTATGAATCCGTATGGGTTATCCCAAAATTTTTGCGATTGGATCGTTGGGGGGGATAACACCTAGCTTGTTCTAGAAGGTTTCTTGGCGTCCTTTCATACACATCAGTGTAGAACACATGAGAGATGAAAAAGCAAGTCGTTTGGAATCAATTTAGGGTTTAAAATTAGGTCTAGAATAAGTTGACATTTTTTGGTGATGTACGCCATTTTTGGCTGCTTCTTAGCATTGGAGACCCATTCTTTGTTGATTAAAGGAGAAAGGGAAATTTATTGATTGTGGGCTGGGTCAGGGATAGTGTTAGGATGGAATGTTAGGGATATTGTTAAATGGGTCAAGGGAATAAATGAAAGGAGATTGGGACTGGTCAATATTTTTGGGCCACTGTTATTTGACATGGGTTATTATAGATTAAATGGTTTGGTTGGTCTAGGGTTTGGAATTGGGAACTTGGCCATCCCTTTAAATTTTTGGCCAAATTAAATATCAATTGATCAATTACATTGCAATTTTGGCCAAATGATTTCAATCATGACCAAATCGAATAGATTGGCCAAATTAAAATTTTAGATTAGATATGAATTGATACTTTGTCTAATACCTAGTTTTCTTGATTTCATAAAATTGAATAAATATTTATTCAGATAAATTATTTTTTAAGACAAATATATTTGAATCAAGACTTTAATTATTAAATTTATTTTCCAAATAATCCTTAATTTAAAGTTCAATTTTGATAAAAATATTCATTTAAATGACATCGTTTATACAATCCTGTATATGTAAATACGAATATATA
Organism: Capsicum annuum; assembly: GCF_002878395.1. Lineage (NCBI taxonomy): Eukaryota > Viridiplantae > Streptophyta > Magnoliopsida > Solanales > Solanaceae > Capsicum > Capsicum annuum. The sequence continues at coordinate 167,554 of NW_025893204.1, forward strand.
TAATTATCACTTAAATGACAAATTTAGCCCAAATTCATATTTTAAAATGCATTTATTTGAAAAAAATATTTGTTGTGATTTTATTTGAAAATAGAAGAAACTCAAAATTAAACGTAGTTGTGGGGGGAAAAAATTAGGTGTAAACAACTGCCCCCTCCCTTTGGGTAGGATGGATGCAAGTAATCTGGGCAAAGGGAGGTTGATGTTCCTAATTTTTCTCCGACCATAAATTTATATCTAAGAGAGGTCAGTTTTCCACACGAGTTTTGAGGAGTTATGGCCGAACCCAGGTTATATGAGAATTTAGGCCACTTGTAGTTCATAAAGCTTGATTGAAAGCACGATATTAGCAAATAATTCACCAACAATCACAATTTAAGAATTTTGGTTCAACCGAGAAGCTGGGGAATAAAGGAATTTGGGGGAGGTTGGAATGTGGTCGAGTTTTCTACACAGAGCCCAGCCTACATATCCTTGAGACTCAGGGAATCAGATTGCTTGTAGTTCAACTCAATCGGTAGAAAAGATAGTCTTTTATTTCAGATGATCTTTAACTCGGGATGAGTGACAAGTTAATCGAGTTGTGGAAAAAAGGCTTGTAACCTATTAACCATGAATGTGGAGCTCTTCACATCCATAGGTAAGAACTTACCCGGACATAATTTCTAAAACTCTAAGTGCATTTCCACCCGAATTTGAAAGAAAAAGAAAGTTCCCCTCAGTATGAGTTAACAAATATCCCAGAGGTAAAGCTGAGACCCGAATATCCAAAAATACCCACATACCTTCTAATATAGGCGTGGTTGGATGGTGGTGGTGATCCTTCTTTAGCTTGCATCCAAAGAGTTTGACATCCCCCTTTAGACTATGTCCCATTTTGCTGCTAAGAAAAAGTTCCACATTATGCTGCGTCCATTCTGGAGTCGTCCGCACCTGTGGGTTTGATTTGAGATTTTCATCCTCTCGGATGCTCTTGATAATATCTCAAACAAAATTATTAGGGCTAAGCATAATGCATGAAAGAGGCATATAGTTTTTGACCATATCGCTACGTAAGTTGTTCTCTAAGAAACGAAGTCATCTTTCCATGTACCTGTTTTGCAATGAAATAACTGGCAACAACAAATACAACAATCCTCTTGGTTGTTGTATAATTATGACATTTGTCGGTTGAATATGCCTTCAGAATGGGGTGGCCCTTTTGGACACCGATGATACTTTTTGCAGAACGGTCCCTACAATCGTGTAATATTATGCTGGTGTGGAAATCCTTTTGATTACTTGTATCACTTGTTATATGTGGAATGATAACCTCTCCGATTATAGACGATGATCGATTTATAAGTTTTCCATAAATTATAAATCTTTACATAATCCTGCGTATTATTTGATCATTAGATATGAGGCGACTTACAACTATCTTTTGAATTGCTAGCTTTTAGGTAATCCTACACATTATACGACTTTAGATAAGAGATGGCTTATAGATATCCCTCCAATATCTAGCCTTTAGGTGTTCCTACACACCATCCAACCGTGGATACAATATTACTTATAGCTGATCTCTCAAATTGATAGTCTTTAGGTAATCCTGCACATAATCGATCATGGATATGACGTGGCTTATAAAGAACCCTTGGACTTATCAATTTGGAAATCTTGTATATTCTATGGTAAGGATTTAGTTACGACTTACGGATAACCTTTAAACTATCAACTTTTGGGCGATCTTGCAGACTATCTGGTTAGGATGTTGTTGTGGCTTACGGATGACCTAGAGACTATCAACTCAGAGTTGATATTACACACTATTTTATTTCAAATAATATGACTTATAGATGACCCTCAAATTGTCATTTGCTAGGAAACCTTATATATCATTCATCCGTAGATAGCGACTTAACGATATCCCTTCAAAATGTGTACTCTTAATGCATTCATATGCTGATTCATGAAATGATGAGATATCCTCGATGCCAGCATTTCTGTCTAGCTTGTCAATAGATATTGAATTCTTTCTAGGGCGATGGTATGAGATAGTATTTGCGGAAATGATATGTAATGGCCCTTGGGGTGATGATATGCAGTAGCCCTTGGGTGATGATATGCAATAGCCCTTATGGATATGATATGCAATAGCCCTTGTGGTGATGATATGCAATAGCTCTTATGGCGATGATATGCAATAGCCATTGTAGCAATGATGTGCAATAGCCCTTGTGGCGATGATGTTTAATAGCCATTATGGTGATGATATGCAATAGCCATTATGGCGATGATATCTAATAGCCATTGTGGTGATGATATGTAATAACCATTGTAGCGATGATATGCAATAGCCATTGTGGTGATGATATGCAATAGCCCTTGTGGCGATGATATGCAATAGCCATTGTGGTGCAATAGCCATTGTGGTGATGATATGAAGTAGCCATTGTGGAGATGATATGCAGTAGCCATTGTGGCAATGATATGCAATAGCCATTGTGGCGATGGTATGCAATACCCATTGTGGCGATGATATGCAATAGCCATTGTGGTGATGATATGCAATAGCCCTTGTGGCTACGATATGCAATAGCCATTATGGAGATAATATGCAATAGCCATTGTGGCGATAATATGCAATAGCCATTGTGGCGATGATATGCAATAGTCCTTGTGGCGATGATATACAATAGCCATTGTGGCAATAATATGCAATAGCCATTATGGCGATGATATGCAATAACCCTTGTGGCAATGCCTTGCGGCTATGATGTGTAATTTTACTTGATTTTATTTGTCAGCGTCCTGCTTTCTTATGTACCTGTACTCAAGGTAGACGATTAGTAGACACAAAGTCTCTTTTAATAGAGACTATTTTTAGAAAACTTCTAAATATGATATGTGTAAAGAAGACAAAGACCTTTTGTTTGTCCCCTACGATCTTAAGAAATGAGATGGACAAATCAAAATATCCTCAATAAATGGGCGTTAAACCTATTTTTAGGGCTACCCTAAAATACTGTTCTTGGGTATTAATGTTCTGTTGTGGCTCCCATTTTGCTCGAGGATTTTTGAAAGAGACCCTCATTTTGTATATTGAACACTACATCCATAGAAAAATGATTAGTTTGAATGAAATTACTCCGTGTTGACCTCCTTCGATCCTTGATTTGCTCCTTTCCATCTCTTGGGCATTCCACCATATCGGGACTTCCACCCTGACAATCCATCCCAAATGATGTCTAGGCAAATACTAAATAAGTGAGTCGTAAGATTTTTGGAAAATAGTCTTAAATTCTTAAAAATAATTTTAAAAACTTTTGTAAAACTTTAAAAAATATATGCCAGTCATGTCCTCGTGGTTTTGACTATATTCGATGGATGGTTTCCAAAACTCATGATCATTGTTAGAGGGTTTCTTCAAGTAGTTCTATCATAGCCAAAAATTGAGTCTACCCAGACTTTGTTACAGTTGGTGGCTTCCAATGCTTTAACCTCTGGTGCTGGGGAATTTGGAATATGTTCCGGCATTTGGTGGAAATTTTGAGGTCTTCCTCAAAATTTCTGCCCCAGTTTAAAGTTGTTTGATATGATACTAATCCGAGTGGATCTGAAGTCTTTGCTGATCTTCATTCTTTTTGTTGGATGTTGATCTTCTCTTGTGAATTTTTGAGATTCCTTCTTGAAAATTCTGCCCCAATTTTCCTTTCCTGGGGTAATATGACCGAGCCGTTGGGGTGCCTACGTATCCCATTGAAGCAGGAATCAGGTCAAACATAGTTCAGGCCTACGCTAGGGATATACAAAAGAAATTAATGGGTTAAACGAAGCCGACATAGGCCGCCTACGTATCCCTTTCTCAGGAATTCAGGTCATGATGTAGTTCATACATAAAAATAAAGGGATTCTAGGTATTTACACACTAGCAAACAATATTACTATAAAGGTGATTACAAGTAAACTAAGAAAACACAAAAACTAGAATAGCGTTCAAACATAATATCTCTTTACTGCATTAGAATAGATTGGTTTGGTCCATTCTGTGCCGTCCATCTCAGACAATATCAGAGCTCCTCCAGATAGTACCTTGTGAACTACGTATGGACCTTGCCAGTTTGGAGCGAATTTTCCCTTGTACTCCTTTTGGTGAGGGAATATTTGCTTGAGAACCAGTTGCCCCACTTCAAATGTTTGAGCTCTCACATTATTGTTAAAAGCATGAACCATCCTGTGTTGATACAGCTGACCATGGCATACAACGACCATTCTCTTCTCATCAATCAACATGAGTTGCTCATGGCGAGCGCAGACCCAATCTTCGTTTCTCAGCCCAGCTTCTTGAATAATCCTTAGAGAAGGTATTTCAACTTCAGCAGGTATCACAGCTTCATTCCCATAGATAAGTAAATAAGGGGTCACCCCGGTGGAAGTTCGAACTATTGTACGACACCCTAGCAAAGCGTAAGGTAACATCTCATGCCATGATCTATCATTTTCGACCATCTTTCTCAAGATCTTCTTGATATTTTTGTTGCCCGCTTCTACAGCTCCTTTCATTTGGGGATGGTATGCAGTCGAATTATGATGCACGATTTTAAAATGATCACAAATTTCACTCATTAACTGATTGTTTAAGTTTTCCCCATTATCCATAATTATTGATTCCGATACTCCAAATCGATAAATCAAGTTATTCCTGATGAAATCTACAACCGCTTTCTTAGTGACGGCTCTGTATGAAGCAGCTTCAACCCACTTAGTGAAATAATTGATGGCGACTAAAATAAATCTATGTCCATTCGATGTCGATGGCTCTATTGGTCCGATAACATCCATGCCCTAAGCTACGAAGGGCCAAGGTGAACTCATTGCATGAAGCTCATATGGAGGAATTCGAATCAAATCTCCGTGTATCTCACATTTTAGACATTTTTGCACATACTTTCCACAATCATTTTCCATAGTAATCCAAAAGTAACTGGCTCTCAAGATCTTTCTGGAAAGGACAAACCCATTCATATGGGGCCCACAAAATCCAGCGTGTACGTCTTTTATTAATTTATTGGCTTCTGCAGCATCGACGCATCTTAGGAATCCCAAATCAGGAGTCCTCCTAAAAAGAATTTCCCCACTCGGAAAATAATTCTTTCCCAAACACTGGATTGTCTTCTTTTCGTTGTTACTAGCCTCTTCAGGATATAGTCCAGATTCCAAGTACCTCTTAATGTCATAGTACCAAGGCTTTCCATTAGGCTCCTCTTCCACGTGTATGCAATGCGCGGGTTGCTCTTTCAAACTTATTTCCAAAGGATCAATGTAACTCTGATCCGGGTGCTGAATCATGGAGGATATTATGGCCAAAGTGTCAGCAAACTCATTTTGTATCCGTGGGATATGTCTAAAATCAACATCCTTGAATCTTTGGCATAATTCTTGCACTAGCTCTACATAAGAAGTAATCTTGGGATTTTTTACCGCCCATTGCCCCCGTACTTGGTGAATCAGCAAATCTAAATCTCCGATGACTAACAATTCACGAACACTCATATCAAGTGCCAATCTGAGATCCAGAATGCAATCCTCATATTCAACTATGTTATTGGTGCATGGGAAACCTAACTTAGCAGTTACCAGATAATGCTGGCCCATTTTTGACACCAAAACTGCTCTGATTCCTGAACCTTTAAAGTTAACTACCCCATAAAAAAATAGCCTCCATCCGGGGTAAATCTCTCTAATGTCTTCTCCTATGAATAAGACCTCTTCATCTGGAAAGTATGTTCGAAGTGGCTCATATTCTTCATCGACTGAATTCTCTGCCAAATGATCTGCTAAGGCTTGCCCCTTGGTTACTTTTTGAGTTACATACACAATGTCAAACTCACTCAGCTACCTTTTCCACTTGGCTAGCTTCTCCGTAGGCATGGCCTTCTGGAATACGTACTTTAATGGATCTATTCTCGAGATAAGGTATGTTGTGTAAGATGATAGATAATGCCTCAACTTTTGTACCATCCATGTCAAAGCACAATATGTCCTTTCTACAAGAGTGTAACGGGCTTCATATGGTGTGAACTTTTTACTCAAGAAGTAAATGGCCTTCTCTTTCCTATTGGTCTCATTATGTTGCCCAAGGACGCATTCGAAAGCATTTTCTGAGACTGACAGGTAAAGAAATAATGAAATTCTTTTTCTTGGCGGGACCAAAACTGGTGGTGCGGACAGGTTTCTTTGATGCGGTCGAAAGCTCTCTTACATTCTTCTGTCCACTCATTCAGTGCATTTTTCTTCAATATCTTGAGAATTGGCTCACATATGACTGTTGATTGAGCGATGAATCTGCTAATGTAATTCAAACGACCCATTAAACTCATAACTTCCTTCTTGGTCCTTGGCGGTGGAAAGTCTTGAATTGTCTTGATTTTGGATGGGTCTAGCTCCATCCCTCTTCTGCTGACTATGAACCCCAACAACTTTCCTAATGTCAAACCAAAAGCACACTTAGCAGGATTTAACTTCAAACCGTACCTTCTTAATCTGTTGAAGAATTTCTCCAGATGATTCGCTCCAAATCCTCGTGGAATTTGATAATTACATCATCCACGTACACCTCAATCTCTTTATGGATCATATCATGGAAAATAGTCTTCATAGCCCTCATATATGTTGCACCCGCATTCTTGAGAACAAACAACATTAACCTGTAATGATAAATGCCCTAGGGCATAATAAAAGCCATTTTTCTGTATCTTCTTCATCCATCAATATCTGATGATACCCGACAAAACAATCAACGAATGACTGTATTTCATGTTTTGCACAGTTATCGATGAGAATGTGGATGTTGGGAAATGGAAAATTATCTTTAGGACTGGCTCTGTTCAAGTCTCTGTAGTTAACACATATTCAAATCTTGCCGTCCTTCTTCGGCATAGGGACGATATTGGCCAACCACATCAAATATTTTGTGACCTCGACAACCTTAGACTGGATTTGTTTTGTCACTTCTTCCTTGATCTTTAGACTCAAATCTGGCTTGAACTTCCGCATTTTTTGTTTGAATGGATCAAACTAAGAATTTATCGGCAATTTATGTGAGACAATACTGGGGCTCAACCCCAGCATATCCTCATAGGACCAAGCAAACACATCAATGTATTCCCGCAATAGGTGGATAAACTCTTCCCTTTGTGGCACTGCCAGGTGGATACTGATACTTGTCTCTTTAATTTTATCGTGATCTCCCAAGTTGATTGTTTTGGTTTCTTCCAAATTAGGTTTTTTGCGATTCTGAAATTCATCCATATCTTCAACTAACTGTTCCTTATCATCGTCCTTCCAATCATCATTGTTCCCTTCATTTTGTTCATTCAAGCTTTGACATGATACAACATTGGCAGGTTTTAAGCTACTGTTACTGTAATGGACAAACAAACTAAGTTAGATGATAAGAAAATAATAACAAAACATATGACTAGGAGCGTTTTATAAATAATATAGTTTTCCAAATAAATGAAGGCCTTTTGATTAAAATTTAAGAGATAATTACAAAACCATGGCTCGTGACTTGCACAAATACAAGTCCCTGCCTTTTTGAAAGCAGCAAGATACGGAAAGAGAGTTTTGAGATATAAAAGGTGGATCGCGGGGCCTCCTCCGGATCATCACTAATTTTAAAACTATTAGTAATTGCCTTTTCATCTACCACGGCGGGCAACAGGTTATGAGTGGAGTGGGGGTCCAATTTTGCAAGGCCTCCCCTGGTGCAATGTGTTTTATCCCGATAGACTTTGGGAGATTTTATGGTATAGCATTGAATCCTTTGCAAATATCTCCTATCCCATCCCCAAGACCATCATCATCAGGCACTTCTCATATAGGAAATGACTGGAACAGGAATTGCAAGGGCCTAAATAGACTCTTCTCTGGCTCATCCTCAACCCTGTCCCTCTTGGCAGACTGATATCCTAACTCATACTTAGAGCCTCTCTCTGGGATTATAATTGGCTTAATAATTCCTTGCAGATTCTTGCCTAAGCCTCGACCAGGTTCGAACCTATTTCTTAACATCACCGTTGCAATCATTTTGTAGACAGGAGGCATTACTATTTTGGGTGTCGAATATCTGTCTGCAGTATTTACAATTTCCACTGTATAGAAGCTGCTACCTTTTGGAACATCTTCAATTACCGGCACATAACTGTTGGGATGGTCCGCTCGACTTCCTTCTCCTTGGATGACTATTTCATGATCTTCCCAAATGAACTTCAATAATTGATGAAGGGGTGATGAAACTGCCTTTGAACCGTGTATCCATGGTCTTCCTAAGAGCAGGTTGTAGCTAGGATGAATATCCATAACATGAAACTTAGTTTTGAACTCAGCAGGCCCCATTTGGATGTGCAAATCAATCTCTCCTATGGTATCTCTCTTCCCTCCATCAAATGCTATCATATTTACATGGCTTTGACAAATTTTCCCCAGGTCATAGCCCATTTGAAACAACGTAGGGAGGGGATAAATATTCATACCAGATCCATCATCTATTAATACTTGATTAATTACATAATCTCGACAAATGACGGTGACATACATGGCTTTATTGTGCATCGCCCCTTCAAACGGCAACTCTTCATCACTGAGTGATATACGATGATTCCCCATAATGTTCCCTATCATCACAGCCAGGTTCTCAACACTTGTTCCTGCGGGAACATACGCTTCCTCCAAGACCTTTGATAAAGCTTGTCGATTGTATTGTGAACTCATTAATAGCGCCAAGACAGAGATTTGGGCTGGCATTTTTTCTAAGTGTTTGATAATTGAGTAATCCTTTGGTTGCATACACCTCCAAAATTCCTCATCCTCTCCTTCCGTGATTGGCCATTTCTATGAATTTTTTTTGTTGGTCAATTCCTCAGGGATGTTACATCGCCCTGATCGCGTCATCTCATGGGCAGCTGTGGTTTGCATAATAAATTCCTTTCTTAGTGGGGAGCGTAAACTTGAGTCGGGGATGTTATCACTATAAATGGGTTTTTTTCTGATACTTAAGGCAGCCATAGCCTTCTCTATCTTTCCTACCTCTTCCACTCTTTTGAACTTTTTGGAGTTCACCTGGGTAATGGTCTTGCCAGATGCCCATTCGCCCTCTATCTCAATCATGCTAACTATAGATCCCCCATGGTTGGGCAGTAGATTACTGCTAATATTTGGAGTAGATACCTGGAACGTGATAACCTTTTGATCGATTAAATCCTGAATCTTGTGTTTCAAGTGGGCACAGTACTCTGTACTGTGCCCTGCTGCCAGCGTTGACTTGCATTAAAAAATCGAGAGTTGGGATTGGCACTCTTTGACTGTATTGGTTGCAAATGTCCGGCATTCCTCAATCTTTCAAATAATTAGGTACGAATTTCAGCTACTGGGGTGAAGTTACAGGGAGGTTTATTTTCGTAGTTTGGACATCGGGGGTTATACTGGCTTAGGTTTGTAGGAAGGGGTACTTGGTGATAATTTGGAGGAATTTGGAAATTTGTTCGGTTATTTGGTAGAGTGGTTTGGAAATGAGACTGATAATTTAGAGGTGGAACTGGGTATTGGGGAAAGGTGTTTGGCTACGGAGCTTGGTATGAGGATTAGATGTTTGGGAGTGGAGTTTGGTATTGGGGGTGGGCGTAGAACGCGTGCGGAAGGCTAGGTGACGGAGGGAAAGATAAAACATTTCTAGAGTTGAACTGTTGTTTTGATTTTGTAACAGAATTAGCAGAAACCATACCTACCTCTTTTTTCTTCTTCTTACAAATCATGGCAGTTCCAGACGATGTCGGGGTTTTGGATATTTTCCCTGTTTGAATACCTTCTTTCAATGATTCTCCTATTTTTACCAAATCTGCAAAGTTTGCTCTGACAGCAGACACCATCTTGGTATAATATTCTCCTTCTTGAGCACGAGAGAACACGGATACTATTTCCTCCTTAGACATGAGGGGTTGCACTTTGGCAGCTTCTTTCCTCTAACGAAAAGCATAGTCTCAAAAAATCTCAAAGCTCTTTTGTTTGATCCAATCTAGTTAATGTCGGTCAGGGACTATTTCGATGTTGAATGCAAACCAGTCAAGGAAACCCTTGGCCAATGTTTTCCAACCAGTCAACTTTTTTGGCTCCTGAGAAATGAACCACTCAAAGGCTTCACCATTCAAACTTCGACTGAATAGGCACATCAATAGAGCCTCATATTTCCCTATCCCTACTAGCTGCTCACAGTACCTTCTTAGATGGGCCATTAGATTTTTGGTACCGTCAAACATCTCAAACTTAGGGAGTTTGCACCCTTCTGGTAGATCTACTCTCGCGTGAACACATAAATCATCATACCCCAAAACGTTGTGGTTCTTGCCTCTATTAGACTCTTTGATCCTCATGATATCCTCTTTCATAGCTAGTAAATTCCTTTCATGCTGGGACCTCCATTCTTTCTCCTTCTCCTCATAATGGCCCATCTCGAGGTTAGAAAAGGGTTCATAGATATCAGGGGATATGATGGCTTGATGGGGATTTAGAAGGGAGGCCTGATTTTACGGATGGAAGGAACTTGGTTGGTAAGTAGGGAGGATGTTCTGGAAATTAGAAAGGTTCTGTGGACTTTGTAAGTAGTTTGGCGGAGAAGGATTTTGCGGATTTGGAAATGAATTTGGTGGATTCAAAGGTAGGTTTGATGTATTTGGTAGATTTGGCAGTGAATCTTGCGGATTTTGAAATACATTTTGTTGATTTGAGAATATGTTTTGAGGATTTAGGGATGGATTTGAAGGTGGGTCCTGTGGGGTTACAGATGGATTTTGTGGATGGTAGACGTCTGGATTATTTTCACAATTAGTATTTTGGACAAATGGAGAAGTGGAGCCGGATGATATGTTAGTTGGCTGATCCCTAAGAATAGGGGTGCTGAGGGAAGGGATTTAGAGTGGAGTCCTGTGTCCATCTGGAGTGAGGGCATTGACGGTGACGGCCAAGTTAGCCAAATTTTGAGTGCGATTTACTTCCTCCTGAAGCATTTCTAACTTTTTTAGATGTTCCGCAATCATTTCATTCTGTTCCGCTATCACTTTGTGCCGGATAGTCAGTGCGCTCTCTTCATTATTTCCTGTCATTTTTGGATGATGGTTAGAGGATGGGATTTTGTGCGCTTTCAATCGGGTGAAGTAGGGATGTTATGCCAGCTTATATCAACACAGAGTAATTTCTATTATCTACAAAGTAAAACAACTCAAAGGCAAATGTGTTAGTTTCCGTATGTGATAAGTAATGCAAAATATTTGACAGGAAATAACCACACAGAGTTGTTCTAGTCATAGTAAAATTGATCCGTAGGAGATAGTGGATAAGATTGCTTTGATCTCAACAAACGCACATAAGCACATCAAACAGTTATATTACACAAAACATTATAATGACGCGTATCCTAGTTGGGGTGACCCTTTTTGAGCCAAGGGTTCAGGCCTAACGATTTTTTGAAGAAAATATGTGCTTCCTCAAAGTCAATCAATTAACCCCCAACTCATATAGACATAAAAAGGGCATAAATACCTACAAAAGATATCAACATAGGGATACAATCTTTAGGGAAAAGGGGAAATAACATGAAAGGAGATAAGTTCCCGCGCAGGGGAGAATAGAAAGATTAGCTACTGAAGGCTCGTTTGTCCACTTTTGACTTCTTTTCCTTGTTCACCTCATGTGATATTTGATACCTATTGATGATAAGATGACTCCCGCATAACTGTTCCTTTTAGTCGTAAGTCATTTTCCCTATGCTATCGAGTTGGGAGGCCATCCTATCATCCAAAATGATTAGCTATTGCCTGGTATCATCATTGTCTTGCCTAGCTCTTTTCAACTCTTCCCTTAAAATATGTATGGTCAAAGCGTCATCCATGTGCATCTACCGGTGCGCGATTTCACTTTTCTAGAACTCATCTTGTAGCCTGTGAAGTCGAATTTGATGCTCGGATTCTACATCCATAACCCGAGTGGGAACATTTGGTCCCGGATTCAATGCTTCGACGAGGCTCTTTTTAAACCACTCCTTGTAAGTGTCGCTGAATTCGGGTTCATACCCTATACGGAAAGATACTTCCGTCCACCTTTTCCTTCTCTATCCGTTTATCATGTAGTCTTTGAGCGAGGGCTCACTTTCATCATATTCGGTGAAGAATCTGAGTATAGAATCGATTTGAGGCGTCTTCTGTTTGATCTTGAATTGCCTAAAAACTCTGCCGGGATTGTAGGGAAGGGTTCCCCTGAGACCCAGAAGCACTAAAAAAGGCCACTCGCCCCCTCAAATAATGTATTTCCCTGAACGAAAATAGTTAAGGGACCATTGGACATCGCCATCTCTTAATTCTCCGAGAGTCTTAAACCAAAATTTGTGGGATGCTTCCCTTTTGAACTTGTGTAAAAATAACCACATGTCATGCAATTATAGAAGATTCCTCCTTGTTTTGTGATCAGGTTGTGCTGTTCTAGGATTTTTCACCAAATACATCATCATCCACCATTGTAATATAAGGTTGCAACCTTGAAAGAAATGATTCTCGACTTGACATCTTCCCAAAGCGCGATATATGTCAACAATAATCATGGGGGCTAAGTTGTGGAATACTTTTTTAGAATTGTACTCCATTCCAAAGAAAAGTGCATGGGTCCCTGTGACAACCCTCGGATGAATTGCACCATTTTCCCCCTACGGGAACACCATGGTTCTAAGTAGGCCTACCGCGAATGCAAAAACTCTCATTTCCTTCCATTTTGCTTCCGACTCCAATTTATGCCCAAATTTATGAAAAGAGTTAAATCTTCAGAACCAACGTACAGCTCACAAAAAGCGATATTAGCTCCATCACGTTCTCCTAGCCAGTTAAAAATGCCTCCTTGATCTTTTGATGATCCCACACATTCGGGACTAAAATATTCTTATCCGGTGTCTCTCTTCTCTTAAAACACATTTCCTTACTCTCATAACAAATCAATACCTCTTCAATGGTGGGGTCAATTCAACATCCCCGAAGCAAATACCATGTTCTGATTATCCCAAAAAGTTGTTAGTACATGGATCATTTCGGGCAAAGCGTCCATCTCGATCAAAGAAGGAAGATGCCCAATGTCTCTTCTAGCAATCTTTCTATATTCTATGCTCATGTGGTCCCACCATATTTTCAAGAAACCGTCAGGTTTGGTAACCATCTTGAACTTTTTACGAGAATGTAGTTGAGCCATATCCTACATGAAAGTAGACAAAGATAAGCCTTTCCCCGACCCCAAAGGATAATGGATTGAATTTAGATAAGCATGTATTTCTTCAACGCATAAATATGATTTGTCTCTAATTGACTCGAGGTCAATAGACGCAGGGCAGGTTTTCTAATGGGCCCAATAGCCTGCTCGAATATTGGGTCGTCCTAGGCATATGCCTAAAATAGGGTTTTGGTTTCATTCTATCCTCGGTGTCTAGAGTGGGCTTCGACACTGGTTCTCAAGCGGACAACTTGAGTTTGAAAATATGAACAGCGTCAGATGACTCATGTGCTGATAAGCTGTTCATATTTCCAACCCATTTTGGAATTGAACAACAGGGGCTGGGACATCTATGAAACCCCAAAATAGTTTAAATAATGTAATAATATGCCATGAGATGTGGTAATTAAACTTTACATAATCAGAACACATAAACAGTCAATCAAAAGACGAAATCAATCATTTGGTTTAAACCTAGTTAAAGATCCCCAGCAGACTCACCATTTCTGTTTTGCGGAGTAATTTTGACTTTTGAAAGAGAGTCACCACTTCATTTTGAAAAGGAATTAAGATACCTTTAGAGAGTTACTTCAACCGATCCAAAATGAAAAATCTTTTAAGTTAAGAGATTCTAAGTAAACGGTTCTTATTAACATTTTAGGAAGGTGTTAGACACCTAAAACGTCCACTAACTTGCGGTTATCCGGACTGTTTGAAAATCGTCTTTGATTAACTTCTAAAAGATTAATTTGTTGAAAAGTGATTTTTTTTAGAAAAGATTTGTGTAAAACAATTTTAGGAGACTTAATAGGGATTTTAACTAAGTCTACACAAATGAAATAAACAAGTCAACACATAAACGGGGAAAGGGAGGAGAAAGTAAATGATTTAGGCCATTGGGCGCAAACCAACAAAACCTGTCCTAATCTAATTTGGCCTTTGAACCGTTTCACCTGTCCTAATCTAGTTTTCAAGCCCTTGGATCGAGTCTCGCTCCACCTGCATTAAGTACAACCTTGGCTTCGAGGCCGAAATAAATAATTAAAGAAATACATTAATAAATACAAAAACCATAAATAAATAACGACGACAAATGAATAAATAGAAATGGGACTCGGGTCTCGTCATTGCTTAAAGAATGAAACTTTAACCCATTTTCCTTCTCTCAACTCCTTGTGTCCATATGCTATGTGATCGACTTTGAAAGTCTTCTAGAAAGTGGGCCTCAATGACCCGTTGCATAATGCAAGGAAAAGGAGTCTGACTGGACTCCCGAGTGAGTTCATGCAAAAAAAAGAAAAGAAAAGGAAAAAATTAATATCTATCCAAAACGCCATGTGACATAATGTGGGAATAAATGGCCCAAGGTTTTGAGAGTAAAAAAAATGATACAAAATCAAAACACATCTTTTAACATAATATAAACATTAACGCACGAAGCGGTGAAGGAAGCAGGTGAAGTTTAACTCTAATAGAGGGAATCGCTAAGTTCCAACTAAACCAACATTATCGGTAATGCAAACATTCCAATTATAGCAATGAAGCGACAAAGATGGACAAGATAAATAAATCGGGCAGCAAATAAGAGAAATATCACTGGAGAAGAAAACTATAAGGGAAAACAAGATTCTAATAACAAAGATGTACCAAAATGATAGAACTAGATTAGGAAAATTTCACCTTATCAAACTTATTAGCTTTCAACTATGATTCAACCAAATGTAACTTCTCATTAATTAAGAAGGGGAAAATAAGGAGAAGGAAGCAAAACAGTTTAGA
>NW_025893204.1:185616-204831 GCF_002878395.1 Capsicum annuum
AAAAGATGACATAAGAATAAGATATCCCAATTTGTTTGCTTTGATGGATGATGAGACAAAAGGTACTATTCCTATCTTATCTTTCCTAGTCCTTATTATGCTTGAAAGTGTCTATCTGTGCCCCGCATCAACATTCGGGGATGAATGATCCTAATTGGGGAATAATGTAATGCCCCGCATTTTGGGCTACAATATAGATCATGATTCCAATGCGTTAATAATCTTGAATCCATAACTCCTATGCCAATATGCCATGTTAATTATTTGCGTAGTATGTGAATCCATTCAAGCTTGAATTTAGACCATAGAGGTCCTTTGACTCAAGGACAAGTTGAAAACTATTTTGATTGATTAAGTTTAAGTGGACATTATAATTTGTGTCAACTTTTATCTACCATGACTCTTTGTATGTATCGAATTAGAGAGCCTACTATGTGTAAAATGATAGGTTTTTGAGTTACCTTTCCAACGATACCAATTTTTCTAAAACCCGAAACCCGAGCAAGAAGTTATGGACTTTCA
Source organism: Capsicum annuum (assembly GCF_002878395.1). Classification (NCBI taxonomy): domain Eukaryota; kingdom Viridiplantae; phylum Streptophyta; class Magnoliopsida; order Solanales; family Solanaceae; genus Capsicum; species Capsicum annuum. The sequence goes on from NW_025893204.1 coordinate 186,139, forward strand.
AAGTAGTATGCGTAACCTAACCAATTGCACATAGCCACTGGAAAGCATATGCAGCGCCTATGCAAACATAGGCGATAGCATAGGCGGACCCTAGGTAAAAATAGGCGATATCATATGCGGCACCTATGTAATGGTTTCAAGTAACTTAAACACTCCGTTTTTGGGGGAAAATGGTCCTTTTCCCACTTTTATTCAGCCATAAACTCGAAATTCACTCCCTAATTCTCCAAAATACATCCCTATTCATCTAAAAATTCTCAAGAACACTCCCAAAAGTTTCAAACTAAAAACCCAAATGGATCAAGATTAAACCATGGGTTTTCAAAATTGATTAGAGATTCGGAATCCCCAATCCACAGGCTTCAAGAAGCTCCTATTATTTTTTGAAATAGAGGTATGCGGAGTTTTCCTGAATACTTGTTGGCATAGAAAAATCATGTTTTAGAATGGGGTTTTTGAATCTATATATATTCATGTATGAAAATGTTTTAACATCATTGTTTTGGTCCTTCGACCTTCCCCAAAGTGATTTGAGAATATGAATGTATGAAACCATGTATTTAAGAATGCATTCATGTTAAGAGAATGATTTTTTGAGAATTCCCTCTTATTATGAATTTTTCAGCTTTCTCATTTATTTTGCAATGCATCCTTGAAAAGCACTATATGAAATGATTGAACTCTTGTTATAATTTAGAGGAGGTTTTAAATCACTAAAAAGGGAATTTAGCATGAATGTTTAATGTTCATAATGCATGTAATAAAAGAGTGCATGATTTGTTAAAGGCAATAGACCACCATATGTTTGATGAAGTTTTTGCATGATTTTGACTTGAGTTTCAGAACACGAAATCTTCTATATCAGTTGCATGTTTTTGGGTGGCATAAGATTTGCTTTAAATGAAAGATTTATCTTAATGTATTTTGGCTTAAAAATCATGACTTGCAAGTCTTGGTATGATGATACCAAACTCACAAAATTCTATAACAGACACAGATGAATACAAAAATCAGACTTTATCAGATTTGTGTTTTAGAACTTCAGAATGATGCTTGTTCAGAAAAGGCTAAAATAGGGCATAAAGAGAGCTTAGGTGGTTCCCCGAAGAAGACGTGAGTTTAGACAACTCTTTGCCCAAACTAGGATTTGCTGACCTGGGTATATTATTATAGGTTGACTTAAGTGTCGTGTGGTGTATCAGATTCAGGAACTCTAACCCTTGTGACACACTAGAGTTGAAGGCTTCCCCACCGATTCAATGGCTAATTCCATATATCTCGTGAAATATCATACTTTTAGGGCATACCACCTAACTCTGAAGTAATACACGCATCAGAGTTTGAAATCTACAAATAGGTTATATGTTTTCAAAAGATGCCCATGTGTTTTCAGAAACAGTTTTATGCATAATGTTTGACAAAAATTTCCTCTCACATATTATATATATATATATGTTCAATTGCACTATTTTGGAATGCTTCGCATGCCAGTACAATTGTGCTGACCCCCCCTCCTTCCAGGTTCTGAGGCACAGTCTAGGGGCCCAGAAAAATAGTAGAGATTTCAGATCACAGATCAGAGTTTGTGGTGGTGATCCTTCTATGATTCAGAAGGCCTGGTTAAATCATATTACTACTATTAGTTAGGTTTTAGTCTACTGGGGGCCTTGTCCCAGCTTTCAGACAACTTTGATTAGCTCATGATCGAGATTTTCCAGACTGAGTCAGACATTATTATTCAGACATATTTTGGATTTTAGTTTTTAGTATTATGATAACATTTAGATTGACCATGTTTCCATATTAGATTTCTCTTTCTGTATTATCTTTTATCATATAAATTATGTACATGATTACCAGATAGATAGAGAAGGGTGTTCAGGGCCTTTATAGTTTGGGATACTCGTTATAGCTAGGGACCTGGCTCAGGTCGTGAAATTATTCCATGAGGAATTTTCAATATTTTTTACTTTTTTATGTGGTAAATTCAATAAGCTTTCCATCGATATAAATTTTGCCCAAATACAACACCCGGGCGAAGAGTTAGAGCCTTTTGAGTGAGATAGTATATCACCTGCGTGTCCAGCATGTCTCGGAGATAGCTCAAATGGAAATTGTCAATTTCTAGTGTTGCTCTGCGGTAGTGGTGCATCATCCCAAACTTTTAGGTCACAGACAAGGTGGCAATACGATTGCTCCACGTCGCCCCAACATGCAAATTCCTATTTGTCATTTTCCAGTGACTTCGCACGATATTGGCGCGTCGAGCCATGGATGAAAATCAGGAAATTTTCTTAGAAATTAAAGACGTGTTCTAGGGTTAAAAGGGTAACCTTCACCACCTTATATAAGCTTATAACATGATATTTCGCCATAATTCAGCAACATATACTCAATTACTCTAAAAAAACTCTCAAGAACAAGCCCTAGGGTTTTCATAGAAGGTTCAAATCCAAGGGAATTCATCATCAAATTTCAAGAATCTCTCCATCAATCTTCACGAAATCATGAACTAAGGTATGTGTACTGTTCATCCATAGATCCCTTTCATTCGTGGAGTCCAGGAATAATGTTCTAAATAACCTATTTTGATTTCCTTGTAGTGGTTTGATCACGTTCATATTGATAGTTATTTATATTTCAAGATGGTGTCTTGATGACTTTCCATGAATTATGTGAGCTTATTGATTGAAAACCTATTAGTTTGGGTAGTTTTAGATTCTTAAATTGATGATTTCACTTATGCTATAAAGTGTCCATGTAAGGTGTTTGATAAAATGCCTAAAATGATAGAATCATGTTCCTTATGTGTCAATTGTATCTAAATGATAAGTCCATGCTAAACCTTATGATGAAACACAATTTCCATGCTCTTGTAGGGTATTGACTGTTCTATTATGCAATGTTCATAATATTGAAATCATGCAAGTATATACATGTTATATACATTCCCTTTCATAATCAAGACTATGATAACCATGTGAAGCATGAAATACCTTATTTATGGCATTATGAATTATGGATTGTTGGTGTTGGTCATATATTCAGGAATGTCATGCCTTGTCAATTTTCTTTTGTATAGAGTCCTGGGGGTACTTGTACCTGAAAAATATAGTTGTGTGCCTAGAGCCATGTCATATTTTCAATATATTCTCAATCACGCTATGTTCCATAGAAGTCAGTCAGTCATGTGACTCAGGAAATATCAAAAATCTAATGAACTCAGTACTCAGTAAGATCAGTAATCTCATTAACTCAGTCAGTTATCAGATATCAATAGTATTCTATCAGTCGATGGAATTCAGTAAACTCAATCCATGTACAATCAGCCAATCATGTTCAGTCTCTTCAGATGAGAGCAAAAATTAGCACCGAATTAACCCAAGGATGGGAACACACACAGTCAAATGAGGTTCTGATTCTTAGAAGTCATCCTTCTATTCCAAAACTATGTATCCAGCATAGGTTGAGACATCAACACTGTTAGATGAGGGTTGATGAGGTGCATAGGCACTGCCAGATGAGGGCCCCACCATTCTCTTTTGGGGACACTGTCAGATGAGGGTACCCATAGTTATCCTTACCAGTGGCATGGTAATGACACCCTTCTAATTAGGGTACAGATTGGCCCCAAATCAGCTGCTCTAGCGCATTTGGGGTATGTCAGTTAAATAACTATTCCCACAGTTTTAGTATCAATCTTCGTAAAAGAACCCAGATAGTTCTTCAGATTTCAAGACTGTCAAATACAGTCAACTCAGTCATAGTATGAAACTTGGATATTTCCATCAGATTTAGGACTGTCAGACACAGTCACTCATGCTATCAGTTATTTCATTTATTGGAACTCCAGTACCATTCATGCTAGATATCAGCAAATTTATGACATCAATATATAAATTCAGCTATCATGTTCTCACGATCTCAGGTACTATGTATTCATGTATGCACTCTCACGTTCATATTAGTCAGTCAGTTATTATCATTCATGCATGTAATCCCCATGTATTCAGTCTACCTCACACGTATACTCAACACATTATTTTGTATTGACGCATTTGTGCTATATTGTTTTCTTTTTATATTACCCCATAGGTTCAGAGACAGGACTCCCAGATCAGCAACAATAGTAGTATTCCAGGGTTTAGAGTTTTCGTAGTGAGTCCTCATTCTCTGAGGACGTGATCTTATTTTATCAATTCAGTTGAGCTATTAGTTAATGGAGTTAGTTGGGTACATGTCCCATCTACTCCTTAGTCAGACAGTTAGAGGCTTTCAGACGACTACAATTTTTTCTTGTTTTTCAGACTTCAGTATTTCAGTTTTGTTTGGTATAGAGATACCACACTATGTCAGACATTATTGTTATTATTTAGTTTTGTTCAGTATTGAACCTTACCTCCTCTCAATGTATATTTCCACATTTTCATGTTATATTATGCAGTGCATAGGTACAGATATCATTCATGGGTTACCTTGTGGTCCTTCAAGGTTATGAGCACCGTGTAGCTTTTTGGTTTAAATAATTGGGGTGTTACATACATTACTCTATCAGAGATAATGGACAACAAAACACTGAGCAATCTAACCAACTCCTTCAAATAGAGTTTGGCATAATCCTGCACTAAATAAGAGGTATGAACTGGATGGAAATAAGATGATTTGGTCACCCTGTATACAATGACCCTAAATGAATCATGCTGATGATGAGTTAGGGGAAAACCCATCACGAAGTCTACGTTCATAACTTCCTACGTCAAAATAGGAATATCGAACTCCTTCATGGACCCACTAGCCTTTTGATGCTCTATCATAATTTGCTGACATGTAGAGCACTTACCCAGAAACTATGTAATATCTTTCTTCATCCCACCCCACCAATAGATTTCTCGTAAGTTGAGGTACATCTTTGTGGCCCCTGGATGAATAAAGTAACGTGCACCATGCGTTTCTATAAGAATTCACTGCCTTATGTCATCTACTCCTGGAACACACAGATGGCCCTGATAACAAAGAAGACCATCTCCCCTTTGGGAGAAAACCTATATTTTTTAATCCTGAAATGATTTTTTTAACTTGACTAGGTTGGGATATCTATCTTGCTTTTCTTTTACCTCGAAAGCTAGAGATAATTCTAAACTACTCTGAACGCATATACCACCCTCTAAAGAATCGACCAAGCGAATACCTAGTTTGGAAAGCTGATGGACTTCTTGAGCTAACTTCTTCTTACTATCCTCTACATAAGAAACACAACCCATGGATAGCCTACTGAGAGTCAGCTACTACGTTGGCCTTGCCTGGATGATAGAGGATACTCATATCGTAATATTTCAAGACCTCTAACCACCTTCTCTGACAAAGTTTAAGATATTTTTTAGAATAGACATACTAAAAACTCTTGTGATCTATGAATACATCTATATGAAATCCGTAGAGATGATGCCTCCAAATCATCAAGGAAAAGACTACGACTTCTAACTCAAGATCATGAGTAGGATGATTCCTTTCATAACCTTACTATGCTGGATGCGAAAATAACCCAAACCTACTCTGGATGTATCACAATAGACTATGAATGCATTCGAACCATCTAAAAGAGCTAAGACTGAGGATGAGGTAAGTCGAGTCATCAACTCCTAAATATCTTCTCATAAGGGTCTGACCACTGAAACTTGACTTTTGTCTGAGTCAATCTGGACATAGAGGATGAAATAGATGAAAATCCTTCAACAAACCGTCTGTAATATCCAACCGAACCCAAGAAACTCCTAATATTTAATAGAGAGATAGGGTGAGACCAATTTCTTACTATTTTGATCATTTGAGGATCTACTCTAATTCCATCATCAGAAATGATATAACAAAGGAATGCTACTGAGCTTAGACAAAATTTGCACTCATTGAATTTGGAAAATAATTGATGATTTCTAAGAGTCTGAAGTACTGTTCTGAGATGGTCTGCATGATCACACTGAGTGTGGGAATAGACCAGAATATCATCTATGAAGAGTAAGATTAATATGTCCAAGTACTGCTTGAACACATGGTTCATCAAGTCCATGAAAACTGCTGGGGCATTGGTATGACCAAATGATATGACTAAGAATTCAAAGGGACCATACCGAGTATGAAAAGTTATTTTTGGAATGTCAGTTTCTCTAACTCTGAGGTGATGATAGCTAAATCTGAAGTCTATCTTAGAGAAATAGCTGGCACCCTAAAGTTGGTCAAACAAGTCATCGATTTTGGGAAGAGGATACTTGTTCTTGATTGTGACCTTATTGAGTTGACGGTAATCAATGCGCATTCTAAGAGAACCGTCTTTCTTGTGCAAGAATAAGATTGGTGCGCCCCATAGGGAAACACTGGATCTGATCAATCAATTATCTAAGAGATCTTTCAACTATTCTTTCAATTCTCTGAGTTCTACTAGTGCCATTCAGTATGGCAGAATGGATATAGGTTGATTGTCTGGAAGGAAATCAATACCGAAGTCTATTTCCCTTTTGGGTGGAATTCCTGGAAGATATTCAGGAAAGACATCTGAATACTCATTTACAACTAGAACTAATTAAAGACTAGGAGTCTCGAAACTAGAATCTCTAACTTGAACAAGATGTTAAAGACATCCCTTAGATATCATTTTCCTTACCCGAAGGTAGGAAATAAGTTGACCCCTGAAAGGAAATACATTACCCTTCCACTCAAGGATGGGTTCATTTGGAAACTAAAAATGGACTATTCTATTTCTGTAGTCGACTGTGGCATAGCAGGAATGAAGCCAATCCATGATGTGAATTACATCAAAATTAGTTATCTCTAATTTGACTAAGTCAGCTAAAGTGACTTTCTGAAATATCAAAACCAGACATTTCCTATATACCCGCCGGGCTATGATGATTTTTCCCACTAGGGTAAAGACTGAGAAAGGCTTTACTAGAATTTTGGGATTGATTCTGAAACTAACTACTATATAAGGAGTAACAAAACAAAAAGAAGCTCCTAGATCTAACAAACCATAAACCTGAACATGAAAGTTCTATAAGATATTTGTAACTACATCAGGAGAATAATCCTAATCTTGTCGAGTATAAAAAGCATATAGTCTATTTGGGCATTGCAAGCTAGGAGCACTACTGGTGGCACCCTGCTGATTTGGGCAATCGGACTGAGTTGAGGAATGGAGATTACTCTGATAACCTAACTGAGGAGAGTCTCGGACTCTATGGCTTGGTTTGACATAACCAAAAAAGACATCTTTTCCTGCTCTGCACACACCCTTGTGGTTCTTACCACAAGTTTGACAAAGAGGGTTAGTTAGGGCACTGTTAACACTGCCTTGGGTCTTGGAGCCTGGCGCTCTATCTTTGTTTCCTTCTCTAAACTTAGGAACTGAAGTACTGTCTATAGAGGGAGCTGGAACTAATAACTAAGGATAAAACTGGGAACGATTGCCTCCATCTGATTTAGGCTGACTAAAATTAAAGTTACCCATCCTATATTTCTTATTCTATTTTCCCACTGCTTAATCTTTTACTCCTCTATCTGCTGAGCGTGATTCACAAGCCTGGCTAAAGTCATGTCACTATTTAGTATGGTAGATCTACACTTATTAACAATGCTATTATTTACCCCTGAACCAAACTTACTCATCTTGGCTCTGTTGTCTGTAATGATATAAGGAGCATATCTTGCTAATTAAGTGAACTTTAGAGAGTACTCTTTACTGTTATATTGAGCTGCCTGAGGATGATGAATTCTAGCACCTTGGCTTTATGGGGGAAGAATCAATCTAAGAATGTAGTGACAAACTCCTCCCACTCTATAGGACCTACATCATCTGACCTTTCAGACTTCTACTATTTGAACCAAGCATGAGCCATACCTGCAACTGTTATACGGCTAACTCAGCACTCTCAATAGTAGTCACCCCTATGATATCTGTCACTTTCTAAACTTGATCAACAAATTCCTGAGGGTCTTCATCTACTTTAGACTAGTGGAAGGATGGAGAATTTATTTGGGTGATGTCCCGAATCCAAGCTGCACTGAGGTATCCACTGGGTTGGATAAAATGATAGTTGGTCACCTATTATGGGAAACTACTGACTGAGAAATAGTGGTAAATATGGTCCTGAACTCCACATGAGAAACATGATCGCCCAAAGGTTCTTCGAACTGGGAGGCTCACTGATTTCTTCTCTTAGGAGGCATATTCTGAAATAAAGAAAAGAAGAGGATTAGACTGAGAGACTGACTTGTGATTATGCTCACTGGCACGACATAACTACTGAAAGAAAGGAATATTTTCCTAAAACATCTTATAGCCTCCTTTACATAAATATGGCGCACAACACACCCATGTACACGACTCTACTAGATGCGGCTTTCAAACTTTCTAGAACTCTGTTGAACCTTAGCCTCTGATACCAAGTTTGTAACGCCCCAATTTGTTTAACCGGAATGCTACACGGTGCTCATGACCCCAAAGGGCCACAAGCTAACCCATGATGATATCTGTACCTGTACACTACATAATATTGCATAAAAATGCAGAAACATGCACTGAAAGGCCATAAGGTTCAATAATGAATATAACTAAATAACATAACATATGTGTGGGGTAATAGAATACCCAAAACAAAACTACAAATACTGAAGTGTGAAAAATGATAGTCTGAATCTAGTCTGAAATCCTCTAATGTCTAAAAAATCTGAATAAGGAGTTGATGGGACATGTCTCTAACGAAATCCTACTAATAAGCCAATCAATGAGATAGTAAGGAAATAATCATGTCCTCAAAGGATGTGGACACACTTCTACTCTGACTTTCGAGATTGGAATCTACTGCTGATCAGAAATTCGTGTCTCTAAACCTATGGTGTAACATAAAAAGAAATAACCATAGCGCAAACATGTAAGTACAATGGATTTTACCGAGTAAACATGTGAGGTAGGCTATATGCAAGGGTTTACATTCATGAATAATACTAACTGACTGTCTAACATGAACCTGAGAATACATACATAAATACGTAACAGGAACTGACACTGTGATATCATGATTTCTGAATCTGAATGCTAATAACATAACATACTGATAACTAACATGACTGATAACATGAGTGACTGTATCTGATGGAACTATCTGAGTCCCTTATTGTATTTGAGTCAACTATATATTTGACAGTCTTGAATCTAAATAACAATCTGTATTCTTTTACTAAGACTGGTACTGAAACTTTTGGAGGTAGTATTTAACTGACATGCCCCTAATATGCCATTATGGCTAAATTGGGGTCCAATTTGTAACCCCATATGGGAGGGTGTCAATACCAATCCACCAGTAAGGACAAGATGTGGGTAACCCTTATCAGATAGTGTTCACAAAAGAGAATGATAGAGCCCTTATCTAACAGTGCTTATCCATCTCATCAACCCTCATTGGACAGTATTGATGTCTCAACCTGTGTTGGATACATAGTTCTGGAACGCAAGGATGACTGCAAAGGATCACACCTTCAATTGTAGTATGTGTCCCCATCCTTGGGTCCACTCGGTGCTAATTCATACTCCCATCTGAATGGACACTGAACATGATTTATTGAACAGAACATGAGCTGAGTTACTAAGTTCCATTGACTGATGGAATACTACTGACATCTGATAACTGACTGAGTCATGATATCATAGAGATTTTTCCTGAGTCATAAGACTATCTGAAGTCTAAGGATTTATAGCTTGACTGAGAGTATCGTGAAAACACAACAGGACTCTAGGTAGACATCTAATGTTTTAGGTACAAGTACCCCCAGGACTCGATGGAAGGAAACTGACAAAGTATGACTTACTTGAATACATAATAATCATCATAATACATTTACTGAAGCATTTCATCAAACATGTGATAGGCATAAGGTTGTACATAAATGGGTATTTCATGATATCATGCTAGTTAGACACTTTTCCTTAATATAGAAATTCAACCAAACACATGGTAGGCATAGAATGTGTAAATAACATCATACAGTAATTAAATATCGTGATTCAATTCCTATTTAATAATTCAAGTGTTTAGTCCTGGGGTTTCATGAATCTATACAGATACAAATCAACCTGTACAGAATTTAATACTCATTCATGGAATACAATTCAATTACACATTATCAATATGAAGGAAAGTAGCCCAATCATGAAATTCATAAGAAAATCACTAACTTGAATTTAGAAAAGGTATTCTTGTACTTCATGGACAAAAGGAGTCCATTAATGAACACTATGCATACTTTAGTTTGTTATTTATTGAAGTTGATTGTGAAATCTTCTTGAATTTATATCCCCAATAGAAACCCTAGCTTATTCGTAAGAGAAACTTGAAGGAAAATAGTATATTTTGGGTGAAGAATGGCTAAATCACATGTTATTAGGTTTAAATAAGGGTAGGAAATTGCCCCTTTTAACCCTGGACGCGTCTTGTAATTTTACTAAAATTTTACCAAATTGGGCCCCTGGCATGACGTGGAGTTATCATGCCTTGTCACTTGAAATTGACAATTGGGAAATTGAGGGATGACGCGACGCGGAGCCATCGCGTTGCCCCTTCCTTCGTGTCATGGAACTTTGGTGCGACGCGGGAGAAGTCGCGCTGAAACTCTGGCAAAAGGACAATTCTGAATTTTTGTGTTGGCGTGACACGCCGTAATCACGGTCACCTACTAGAAATTGCCAAATGCCATTTCCACTTGTAGCGCGATGCGCCACTTACTAATATGGTGTTGCTTTATGATGGGAACTTGAAATAGTCATAACTTCTTACCCGGTTATCGAATTTGCACAAATCTTATATCGATGGAAAGCTTATTGAATTTCCCACATGAAAAAATAAAGTGAAAACGTTGATAATTCCTCATGGTATAATTATAATTCACTTTAGAAGCCAATACTAGGCATTCTTGGGAAGAAATTAGCTAGAAAACTTTAGGGTGTTACAATCTATCACGTTTAACTTGCTACTTAACACATTATTATGGACTACCCTTAACCTATCATCTTCAAACAAATGAGCTCAAATCTCCTACATCAAGAAATACTAGTCCCAATAAAAGCTATGCATGCTCAGGTGTAGAGATATCAAGCATAACCAAATGGTTAGCTAAGGCTTGAACCTTTAAGGCCAAACATCACTCTTGGGTCAAAAGATGCGTTAAACTCTCCATACTAGATGCCTTTTATCTTAAGGCAGCCACAATCACATTTATCGTGCTTAGATAAAAAAGAATAGTGAGATCATTGTCCTTTTTTAACTTAAGCCAATGTCATTGTCTCATATTAAGAACTCTCTAAGTGAATAATTACTTAAAGGTATGATGAGAAAAAACATATCTCATTATAGACTCTGTACAATCAATGACACCACAACTTCAACAAATATCAACATCAGCCAATACTATGTCATGGGTAGTGCATTTTTTCTCTTGAGGATTTAACTAACTATAATCATAATCGATCACCTCACCCTTGTACATCAACACAGTGCCCAATCTAACTGTTGAAGTATGACAAAATATAGTAAATCCCATGCCCTCGTTAGGCAAGATCAATAAATGATCCAAAGTCAATAGCTCCTTGAGCTTTAGAGCACTCACCTCAAAAGCACCAATTATTAAAAAGCAATCTTCTTTTAAGTGAACTTGGCCAAAGGAGAAACAATAAAAAAACCCTCTACCAAATCTCAATAAAACCTACTAAACCAAGGATCTTCAAATATCAATAGGAGAAGTAGGTCTATCCCAATCATGAATGTTGTAATCACTACATAACCTAAGAAAGATATAAAGTCCAACAAAAACTCGCACTTGGAGAACTTGGTATATAACTTCTCATCTTGCAATCTTTGAAGTAGATTCCTCAAGTACCTCATGTGATCAGACTAATTCTTGGAATAAATAAAGATATCATCTACAAATTCAATCATAAAGAAGTTCGGATAGCTTGAAATACTAGTTCATCAACTCTAGAAATATTGTTGGGGCATTGTTCAACCTAAAGGACATTGCCAAATACTCATAATGACCATACCAATTCTGAAAAAGCCATCTTTGGAACATCCAAAGCATTAATCCTCAATTGGTGATCGTCAAACCTCAGTCAATCTTGAAAAATACATAAGAACCCGGAATCTAGTCAAATAGATCACCACTGCAAGGAAAAGAATACTTGTTCTTAATGGTCACCAAGTTTATTTATTGATAATTAATATACATGCACATAGAACCATTGTTATTCTTAACTAACAAAATAGGAGCACCCTAAAAAGATAAACTAGGTCTAATAAAACCCTTACTCAATATATCTTTTAATTTCTCCTTTAATTTATTCAGATATATTGGGGCTAACCGATAAGAAGGAATGGAAATTATGTTGTTTCCCCCCTCAAAATTAATAGCAATATCGATATAGTAGTCCAAAGGAATACCTGACAAGTTCGTACTAAACACAACTATATACTCATGAACAAACTAAACATAATTAAAAAGAGGAAGTGAGGCAATACTAGTATCATAAGCATAGGCCAAATAAGACTAACACCTCTTTCCTACCATGTTACGAGCATGTAGAAAATATATAACTCATTTCAAACTCTAACTAAGAGTACCCTTCCAAAAAAGCCTTGACATTCTTAGAATAGCTAAAGTCCCAATCTAGGAATAAAATTCCAAAATAGCATGATTGGGAGATAAACAATCCACACCCAAAATAACATAAAAATCCACCATATCTAGGATAATTAAATCTACCCAACTCTCACACCCAACAAAGGTAACTACACAAAATTAGCATACCTGATCTACCACTAAAGATATACTATGGGGTAAAAACACCAAGATTCATAAGAAGGGACTCATATAAAGAATCAAATTAGTAGCAAAATATGCATACATAAATGATAATGTAGATCTAGGGTCAAATAATATAAAATAATATTATAAAAAATTAGGATGATAGTTTTAATAACTATATCAGAGGCCCTGCCTTATGTCTCCCAAGTATAGCATAACACTGACCAAGTCCAATCCCAGACTGAGCAACCCACCATCCACTACAAGTGCACCGCACCTTGATCCCTACTTTTAGAACCTTTAATACCATACCCGCTGCTCTATAAACCACTTCTATCCATAGAGATATAAGTAGGGTTGATCTAAAGCTGAAAGCATTACTACAAAAGAGCCAACGATGCCAAGGATATTCCCTTATTTAATGACTAATCTCATGACATGCAAAAAACTATCTATTACTATCATTATATTTAGATAGAATAAAAGAAGCCAAATATCTTCCCTTTCCCAATTAACTAAGACTGGAGCCTCTACATATTTGACTGAATCCTTAGATACCTAAACCCGCATAAACTAAAAACCTACCACTTAATCCCTATAAAGCTGCCTAAATAGGCCCAACAGGATAATTGTAGGAAACTCCATTAGGGAAATCACTCTCTCAGGATATATGGGCACTGATGACATAACTGTTAATACTTCATATAAAAATCATCCTTATGAACTAATAGATATTTCAGTGGTGAACCCTTAGGATGATCTATATAAATAGATCCAACAATCTTAGACAGCTAATGTAATCATTCAGTTACAATCACTAAACTATATATTCATCCTTCTAAGTACTTCACAAGGTTCAATTCTCATCTTAGGCAGAAGGGAAGATTAGTTAAAGATGATAATAGAGGATTTGAGGACAGAATCACCCAGTTGTACAATTCTACTCCATAAAAGGGGTACTCAAGTATGGTGTCACTAAAATCATACTACTGGTGCACCTTCTTGGTGCCTCCATTAGTAGATTCACTAATCAACTCAATAAACTTAGAATTCTATACAAAACTTTGTCAAAAAACTCCTAAAAATTCAATCATAATTGTAACCAAGTGATAAGAACCCTTTAATACATTGACACGATTTCTAATCCTCTTTGACTCAGTGGAGACACTGGTAGTGGAATTTTTAGATAAATAATAAATGTGTGTCTCATACTTAGTAATGGTTATGGAGCCTTACTCTAGGTGATAAAACCCATGTCTCATCTAATCTCAAAAACTGTATGGCATGAACCTTTCAAGAAAATCCTAAAAAAATTGGGTTTATGTCATAGCAGGCAAACCTAGCGGTCCAAATCTATCAAAAGAACTCAACTACTATCTTTTTATGTTAGTAAACTGGTAAGTCATAAAATAAATATTATGGGTCTCAACGGAAATAAGGTTCTCCACCTTCTCCCTACATTTAAGCATGAAATCATAGGACTTTTCTCCAATAGAACCACTACATGTGGGAGGAGCTAAGCAAATAAACCACTCAAGCCTTTTTTGATTATAAAAAAAAATCATAATAGCTAAAGCAAAAGAAGGATAGTGAAACTAGTGATGTGTCATAAATTTACCCAATTGAGATTCTTAAAATAATGAATATTTTCAAGTAAGAGGGTATTTTTATCTAGATATGATGGGTTTTTGCATGATTACTAGATATATAGGTTTGCAGAAGGAAAGTGCTGTAAAAAGAACTTACATAGCTAAAATGACTCTCTATATCATTTTCTACCTTTTCACATATTTTCATTGTTTAGATCTTTCATATAGTTTCCGCAAGCCATTTTATAACTTGTTGGTACTAACGGTTCACTTATCGGGCAGTATTTTGGTTTTTAGAGCAAATTTCCTATTTTGAAGACTTAGGTGGTAAGGATTGGATATCAGGTAAAAATTTAAATTTAACAAGCTTGTATGCCAATCTAACACTTCCATCAGATCAAATCATTAAATTTATTCTAGGGAGACATTAAGGTAGGGTCCTGAGGATTTTACACTCATTTTGAGATATCAATCGGAATTTAATAAAAATAGTCCATGGGTTTGGTACCCCTATTTTGTTGAAAAGACCCTAAATAGAAAGTTTGAAGGAACCATTGAGTTCAAAATGCCAAATTTTATAGGTTATGATATTTGATTTGCATTCACAAGATTTTAAATGAATCCTAAGAGGTCAGTGGAAACTTGGAATTTTTTCGAGTTTTAGGTGGTACATCTTCTAAAGCAGTCAACCGATTACTTTATCAACAAAAGCTTTCTCAAACGGTTCACTTAAGCAAAAGCTAGTCTACAAAATTAGAGGCCTCGTACTAAGTTGCTGTAGTTATAGAATGGTCCCAGTAAAGGTCAAGAATAATAGTACCCAGTTAGTAACAGAACTCAGTCCAGTTTAGTCAGTCAACATGATCAGTGTCAGTTCAGTCAAGCCTAGTACAGTCTAGTGATTAGTTGAGTATCGATTTAGTTGGGAGTAGGATTCAGCACCGAGCGAACCCAGGGATGGGGGTATTACTGCTTGCAGACGGTTTGACCCTTAGTAGCATTCCCTATATTACAGAACTACATAGCCAGTGAGGGTAAGTCATCCTCCTTCCAGACTAGGGTTGATGCCATCATATATATTTCATGAGTTTTTCTGCCAGATTAGGGTTGACCCAGCATTGTTAGTATCCCGTGGCAAGGTGCTAACACCCTTCCAACTAGGGTCACAGGTTGGATCCCAACTCAGTCTATATTGAGGTATGTCGGTTAGATGAACACTCCAATAGTGACAGTTTTAGTCTCAGTATTCAGTAAAGTACTTAGACAGTTCTACAGAACCATGGCTATCAGTTTTCAATTACTCTGCCTGTAAAATTTAGTACTCAATTTCAATATAATCTCATATATATGATGTATATCTACATGTGCAGTGTTGCATGTTCAGTATGTTTAGTATTTATAGTTTGTATGTACACTTATCCAGTTACTTCATGATGTTCATTTAGTTAGTTATCATCTCATGCATATGAACCCATGTATATCCATATTACCTTAATTAGCATACCAGTATATTCCACATACTTATGCATACTCTCTCTTTGTGCTATGATGTCTCATATCATTGGTTTAGATGCTCAGGGTCCTGACCATACTTAGAGGCTCAGGATATCAGCGGCAGATTCTGTAGTGAGTCCTTATTCATCAAGGACATTATTATATTTCAGCATTTCAGTATTTTAGTTAGTTCAGTAGTTAATTCAGTTGGGGTTAGTTAGGGGTTTGTCCTATCATCTCCATACTCAGACAGTTAATGTGTTTCAGTTTAGCACATCTGTTATTCACTTTTCAAATGTTATTATCAGTACACTCAGTTATTCTTTATGTATTTTGAGATCCTTATGGCATTTTTAGTTATACTTTCACATATATTTTCAGTATTATTATTCAGTGCTCACAGCAGGTACTAGTCATGGGTTAGCTTGTGATCCTCCAGGGTCATAAGCACTGTGTGACGTCCACGGTGTAGACTCGGTGTGTTATAAACTTAGTATCAAAGACTAAGGTTCTAAAGAGTCCTAGGGAGTCTGAAATCCGCATCAAGTAATCTTCTATATGGGTGTGTTGCGTGCCACACCTATGGGCTAGGAGATATTTGTAGGAAAAGTTTCCCTTCTTTTAGTATTCATGTCGTACGAGTGAGTATGAGCTCAAGTTAAACTCTCTGTCTAATCCAATTTTTCCCTTAAATTTACAAAACATGTCTCCCAAAAAGAATACCAAAAGAAGAACTAGAAACCAGCCAGCACCTTTGCCCGTTCAAGTTGATCCCCTGAATGAGCATGTTTCTCACACAAATTCAGAGCAACTTTCACTACTCTAGCTTATTCTGTAGCAGACCAAAATGAATGCCCAGTGGGTATTTAGGCTAACCCAGTGGCCAATACTGCTGCAGCTAGAATTTGGGACTTCACTCGAATGAATGCTCCTTCATTCTTCGGGTATAAGTCTAAAGAGGACACACAAGAATTCCTTGACATGGTGAAGAAAGTAACAAATATTATGGGTGTAACCACTAGTGAGAGCGTTGAGTTAGCTTCTTATAAGTTACAGAATGTGGCTCATACATGGTTTAAGCATTGAAAGGTAGATAAGCCAGTAGATATAGGGCCTATAGAATGGAAGAAGTTTGCTACTACCTTTCTAGATAAGTTTTTTCCTTTGGAATTGAGAGAGGATAAGGTATTAGAGTTTATCAACCTAAAATAAGGTAGGATGACAGTGAAGGAGTATTCTATCAAGTTTACTCAGTTATCCGAATAAGCTCCTTATATGGTATCTAATAGCAGGTCTAAGATAAGTAAGTTCATGTCTGGTGTGTCTGATAGTATGGTCAAAGAGTGTAGGACCAAAATGCTGATTAAGGAGATGGACTTAGATAGGTTGATGGTCCATGCTCAACAGATAGAGGACTAGAAGACTAAGAAGAAAGAAAGGGAAAGCAAGAGGGCAAGAATTGGTTGCTTCTACTTTACTCAGCCTAAGTCAAAGTGTGGTAATTATCCTCAATTTCACCTAAAATCTTCAATTCTGACTCTGTCCTCAGCCAATGCTCCAGTGGCTAAATTTAGAAATGGTAATAAGGATAGGGCTCCAGGCTCTAAATATCAGGGTAGTGTTAGCAGTGCTCCAACAAATCCTTTTTTTAAGAAGTATGGCAGAAACTATCAGGATGTCTGTAGAGCTGGAAGTGATATATGTTTCATATGTGGCAAGCCAGGCCATAGGATCAAAAAGTGTCCTCAGGTGATTTCATAGAGTCAGCATAATCACCCCCCAACTTAGTTCGATCACCCGTCTTAGTAGGGTGTGGCTTCTAGTACCGCCAGTGGGCAACACCCAAATAGGTTTTATGTACTTTAGTCTCAATAGGATCAGGAAAGTTCTCCTGATATGATTATTGGTACGTTACAAGTTTATCATTTACATGTTTATGCTTTGATATATCCATGATCTTCTTTGTCCTTTGTAACTCCTTATATAGCTATTGACTTCGAAATTAGTCCCAAAATCCTAGAAGATCCCTTCACAGTCTCTACCCCAGTAGATAAGTCTATCATAGCCTGGCGGGTATACAAGAACTATCTGGTTATGGTGTCTTAGAAAGTTACTTCAGCAGACTTACTAAAGTTAGGGATGAAGGATTTTAATGCCATTATCAGAATGGATTGGCTCTATTCATGCTATGCTTCAGTTGATTGTAGAAATAAAGTTATTTATTTCTAGTTCCCGAATGAACCTATCCTAGAATGGATGGGTATCACCACAGTGCTTAAGGGTCAGCTTGTTTCATACCTTAGAGAGAGAAAAATGATATCCAAGGGGTGAGTCTATCATCTCATTTGAGTTAAAGATTCTTGTTTCAAGACTCCTAATCTTGAGTCATTTCCAGTCGCAAGTAAATTTCCAGATGTGTTTCCCCAAGATATCCTAGAGTTCCTCCTGAAAGGGAAATTCACTTTTGAATAAACCTTCTTCTTGATACTCAGCCCATTTCTATTCCGCCATATAGAATGGCTCCAGCTGAACTTAAAGAGTTGAAGGATCAGTTGAAGAATCTCATAGATAAATGATTCATCAGGCCCAATATCTCCTTGTAGGGCACACCAGTTTTATTTATGGGTAAGAAAGATGGTTCTCTCAAAATGTATATTAACTATCGTCAGTTGAACAAAGTAACTGTCAAGAACAAGTATCTACTTCTTAGAATCGATGACTTATTTGACCAACTTTAGGGTGCCAGTTATTTTTCTAAGATAGACCT